>NW_028327550.1:0-135000 GCF_031878675.1 Megascapheus bottae | reverse complement strand
CTAAGCCTAACCCTCACCCTAACCCTAAGGCTAACCCTAACCCTAACCCTAAGCCTAACCCTAAACCTAACCGTTTCCCTAACCCTAACCCTAACGCTAACCCTAAACCTTACCCTAACCCTAACCCTAACCGTTTCCCTAACCCTAACCATAACCCTAACCCTAAAGCTAACCCTAACCCTAACTCTAACCCTAACGCTAACCCTAACCCTAAGCCTAACCCTCACCCTAACCCTAACCCTAAGGCTAACCCTAACCCTAACCCTAAACCTAACCCTAACCCTAAGCCTAACCCTAAACCTAACCGTTTCCCTAACCCTAATACTAAAGCTAACCCTAACCCTAACTCTAACCCTAACCCTAACCCTAAACCTAACCTTAATCCTAACCCTAACCCTTACCGATTCCTTAACCCTAACCCTAACCCTCACCGTTTCCCAAACCGTAACCCTAACCCTTACCCTAACCCTAACACTAACCCTAACGGTTTACCTAACCCTAACCCTAACCCTAACCCTAAGCCTTTCCCTAACCCTAACCCTAACCCTAACGCTAACACTAACCCTAATCATAACCCTAACGTTAAAATAACCCTAACCCTAAGGCTTACCGTTTCCCTAACCCTAACCCTAACCCTAACTCTAACCCTCACCATTTCCCTACCCCTACCCCTAACCCTAACCCTAACCGTTTCATTAACACTAACCCTAAACCTAACCCTAAAACTAACCCTATCCCTAACCCTAACCATAACGGTAAAGCTAACCCAAACCCTAACGCTAACCCTAACCCTAACCCTAATCCTAAACCTAACCGTTTCCCTAACCCTAACCCTAACCCTAAACTAAACCGATTCCCTAACCCTAACCTTAACCCTAACCATAACCCTAACCCTAACACTAACCCTAACTGTTTCACTAACCCTAACCCTAACCTTAATCCTAACCCTAACCCTAACCCTAAATGTTTCCCTAACCCTAACCCTGAACGTAACCCTAACCCTAAAGCTAACCCTAACCCCATTCCTAACCCTAACCCTAACCGTTTCCCTATCCTAACCTTAACCCTAACCCCAAAGCTAACCCTAACCCTAACCCTAACCCTAACCGTTTCCCTAACCCTAAACCTAACCCTAAACCTAACCCTAACCCTAACCCTAACCCTAACCGTTTCCCTAAAGCTAACCCTAAAGCTAACCCTAACCCTAACCGTTTCCCTAACCCTAACCCTAACCCTAACACTAACGTTATCCCTAACCCTAACTCTAACCCTAACCCTCACCGTTTCCCTAACCCTAACCCTAACCCTAACCCTAACCCTAACACTAACACTAAAGCTAACCCTAACACTAATCCTAACCCTAACCGTTTCCCTAACCCTAACTCTAACCCTAACCCTAACGCTAACCCTAACCCTAACCCTAACCCTAACCCCAACTCTAAAGCTAACCCTAACCTTAACCCTAACCGTAAAGTTAACCCTAACCCTAACCCTAACGCTAACTGTTTCCCTAACCCTAAACTTAACCCTAACGCTAACCCTAACCCTAACCCTAACCCTAACCCTAAAGTTAACCCTAACCCTAACCCTAACGCTAACCCTTTCCCTAACCCTAACCCTAACCCTAAGCCTAACGCTAACCCTAACCCTAAACCTAACCCTCACCCTAACCCTAACTCTCAAGCTAACCCTAACCGTAACCCTAACCCTAACGCTAAACCTCACCCTAACCCTAACCCTAACCCTAACGCTAACGCTAACCCTAACCCTAACCCTAAAGCTAACCCTAACCCTAACGCCAACACTAACCCTAACCCTAACCCTAACCGTTTCCCTAAACCTAACCCTAACCCTAACAATAACCCGAACCGTTTCCCTAACACTAATCCTAACCCTAAAGCTAACCCTAACCCTAACCCTAACCCTAACGCTAACCCTAAACCTATCCCAACCCTAAACCTAATGCTAACACTAACCCTAACACTAACCCTAACCCTAACCCTAACCCTAACCGTTTCCCTAACCCTAACCCTAACCCTAAAGCTAACCCTAACCCTAACGCTAACCCTAACCCTAAACCTAACCCTAACCGTTTCCCTAAACCGAACCCTAACCTTAACCCTAACACTAAGCATAACCGTTTCCCTAACCCTAACCCTAACCCTAACCGATTAACTAACCCTAACGCTAACCCTAAACCTAACACTAACCCTAACCCTAAAGCTAACCCTAACCCTAACGCTAACCCTAAACCTAACCCTAACCCTAAAGCTAAACCAAACCCTAACCCTAACCCAAACCCTAACCGTTTCCCTAACCCTAACCCTAACCCTAACCCTAACCCTTACCGTTTCCCTAACCCTAACCCTAACCCTAACCTTAACGATAACCGTTTCCCTAACCCGAACTCTAACACTAACCCTAACGCCAACCCTAACCCTAAAGCTAAACCAAACCCTAACCCTAACCCAAACCCTAACCGTTTCCCTAACCCTAACCCTAACCCTAACCCTAACCCTTACCGTTTCCCTAACCCTAACCCTAACCCTAACCTTAACGATAACCGTTTCCCTAACCCGAACTCTAACACTAACCCTAACACCAACCCTAACCCTAACCCTAACCCTAAGCTAACCCTAACCCTAACCCTAACCCTAACACTAAAGCTAACCCTAACCCTAACTCTAACCCTAACCCTAACCCTAAACCTAACCTTAACCCTAACCCTAACCCTTACCGATTCCCTAACCCTAACCCTAACCCTCACCGTTTCCCGAACCCTAACCCTAACCCTTACCCTAACCCTAACACTAACCCTAACGGTTTACCTAACCCTAACCCTAACCCTAACCCTAACCCTAACCCTTTCCCTAACCCTAACCCTAACCCTAACCCTAACGCTAACCCTAACCCTAATCATAACCCTAACGCTAAACCTAACCCTAACCCTAAGGCTTACCGTTTCCCTAACCCTAACCCTAACCCTAACTCTAACCCTCACCATTTCCCTACCCCTACCCCTAACCCTAACCCTAACCCTAACCGTTTCATTAACACTAACCCTAAACCTAACCCTAAAACTAACCCTATCCCTAACCCTAACCATAACGGTAAAGCTAACCCAAACCCTAACGCTAACCCTAACCCTAACCCTAACCCTAACCCTAATCCTAAACCTAACCGTTTCCCTAACCCTAACCCTAACCCTAACCTTAACCGATTCCCTAACCCTAACCTTAACCCTAACCCTAACCCTAACCCTAACACTAACCCTAACTGTTTCCCTAACCCTAACCCTAACCTTAATCCTAACCCTAACCCTAACCCTAATCGTCTCCCTAACCCTAAAGCTACCCCTAACCCTAACCCTAACCCTAAATGTTTCCCTAACCCTAACCCTGAACGTAACCCTAACCCTAAAGCTAACCCTAACCCCATTCCTAACCCTAACCCTAACCGTTTCCCTATCCTAACCTTAACCCTAACCCCAAAGCTAACCCTAACCCTAACCCTAACCCTAACCGTTTCCCTAACCCTAAACCTAACCCTAAACCTAACCCTAACCCTAACCCTAACCCTAACCGTTTCCCAAACCCTAACCCTAAAGCTAACCCTAACCCTAACCGTTTCCCTAACCCTAACCCTAACCCTAACCCTAACGTTATCCCTAACCCTAACTCTAACCCTAACCCTCACCGTTTCCCTAACCCTAACCCTAACCCTAACCCTAACACTAACACTAAAGCTAACCCTAACACTAATCCTAACCCTAACCGTTTCCCTAACCCTAACTCTAACCCTAACCCTAACGCTAACCCTAACCCTAACCCTAACCCTAACCCCAACTCTAAAGCTAACCCTAACCTTAACCCTAACCGTAAAGTTAACCCTAACCCTAACCCTAACGCTAACCGTTTCCCTAACCCTAAACTTAACCCTAACGCTAACCCTAACCCTAACCCTAAAGTTAACCCTAACCCTAACCCTAACGCTAACCCTTTCCCTAACCCTAACCCTAACCCTAAGCCTAACGCTAACCCTAACCCTAACCCTAACCCTCACCCTAACCCTAACTCTCAAGCTAACCCTAACCGTAACCCTAACCCTAACGCTAAACCTCACCCTAACCCTAACCCTAACCCTAACGCTAACGCTAACCCTAACCCTAAAGCTAACCCTAACCCTAACGCCAACACTAACCCTAACCCTAACCCTAACCGTTTCCCTAAACCTAACCCTAACCCTAACAATAACCCGAACCGTTTCCCTAACACTAATCCTAACCCTAAAGCTAACCCTAACCCTAACCCTGACCCTAACGCTAACCCTAAACCTATCCCAACCCTAAACCTAATGCTAACACTAACCCTAACACTAACCCTAACCCTAACCCTAACCCTAACCGTTTCCCTAACCCTAACCCTAAAGCTAACCCTAACCCTAACCCTAACCCTAACGCTAACCCTAAACCTATCCCAACCCTAAACCTAATGCTAACACTAACCCTAAAACTAACCCTAACCCTAACCCTAACCCTAACCGTTTCCCTAACCCGAACCCTAACCTTAACCCTAACCCTAAGCATAACCGTTTCCCTAACCCTAACCCTAACCCTAACCGATTAACTAACCCTAACGCTAACCCTAAACCTAACACTAACCCTAACCCTAAAGCTAACCCTAACCCTAACGCTAACCCTAAACCTAACCCTAACCCTAAAGCTAAACCAAACCCTAACCCTAACCCAAACCCTAACCGTTTCCCTAACCCTAACCCTAACCCTAACCCTAACCCTAAACCTAACCTTAACCCTAACCCTAACCCTTACCGATTCCCTAACCCTAACCCTAACCCTCACCGTTTCCCGAACCCTAACCCTAACCCTTACCCTAACCCTAACACTAACCCTAACGGTTTACCTAACCCTAACCCTAACCCTAACCCTAACCCTAACCCTTTCCCTAACCCTAACCCTAACCCTAACCCTAACGCTAACCCTAACCCTAATCATAACCCTAACGCTAAACCTAACCCTAACCCTAAGGCTTACCGTTTCCCTAACCCTAACCCTAACCCTAACTCTAACCCTCACCATTTCCCTACCCCTACCCCTAACCCTAACCCTAACCCTAACCGTTTCATTAACACTAACCCTAAACCTAACCCTAAAACTAACCCTATCCCTAACCCTAACCATAACGGTAAAGCTAACCCAAACCCTAACGCTAACCCTAACCCTAACCCTAACCCTAATCCTAAACCTAACCGTTTCCCTAACCCTAACCCTAACCCTAACCTTAAACGATTCCCTAACCCTAACGTTAACCCTAACCCTAACCCTAACCCTAACACTAACCCTAACTGTTTCCCTAACCCTAACCCTAACCTTAATCCTAACCCTAACCCTAACCCTAATCGTCTCCCTAACCCTAAAGCTACCCCTAACCCTAACCCTAACCCTAAATGTTTCCCTAACCCTAACCCTGAACGTAACCCTAACCCTAAAGCTAACCCTAACCCCATTCCTAACCCTAACCCTAACCGTTTCCCTATCCTAACCTTAACCCTAACCCCAAAGCTAACCCTAACCCTAACCCTAACCCTAACCGTTTCCCTAACCCTAAACCTAACCCTAAACCTAACCCTAACCCTAACCCTAACCCTAACCGTTTCCCAAACCCTAACCCTAAAGCTAACCCTAAAGCTAACCCTAACCCTAACCGTTTCCCTAACCCTAACCCTAACCCTAACCCTAACGTTATCCCTAACCCTAACCCTAACCCTAACCCTCACCGTTTCCCTAACCCTAACCCTAACCCTAACCCTAACACTAACACTAAAGCTAACCCTAACACTAATCCTAACCCTAACCGTTTCCCTAACCCTAACTCTAACCCTAACCCTAACGCTAACCCTAACCCTAACCCTAACCCTAACCCCAACTCTAAAGCTAACCCTAACCTTAACCCTAACCGTAAAGTTAACCCTAACCCTAACCCTAACGCTAACCGTTTCCCTAACCCTAAACTTAACCCTAACGCTAACCCTAACCCTAACCCTAACCCTAAAGTTAACCCTAACCCTAACCCTAACGCTAACCCTTTCCCTAACCCTAACCCTAACCCTAAGCCTAACGCTAACCCTAACCCTAAACCTAACCCTCACCCTAACCCTAACTCTCAAGCTAACCCTAACCGTAACCCTAACCCTAACGCTAAACCTCACCCTAACCCTAACCCTAACCCTAACGCTAACGCTAACCCTAACCCTAACCCTAAAGCTAACCCTAACCCTAACGCCAACACTAACCCTAACCCTAACCCTAACCGTTTCCCTAAACCTAACCCTAACCCTAACAATAACCCGAACCGTTTCCCTAACACTAATCCGAACCCTAAAGCTAACCCTAACCCTAACCCTAACCCTAACGCTAACCCTAAACCTATCCCAACCCTAAACCTAATGCTAACACTAACCCTAACACTAACCCTAACCCTAACCCTAACCGTTTCCCTAACCCTAACCCTAACCCTAAAGCTAACCCTAACCCTAACACTAACCCTAACCCTAAACCTAACCCTAACCGTTTCCCTAACCCGAACCCTAACCTTAACCCTAACCCTAAGCATAACCGTTTCCCTAACCCTAACCCTAACCCTAACCGATTAACTAACCCTAACGCTAACCCTAAACCTAACACTAACCCTAACCCTAAAGCTAACCCTAACCCTAACGCTAACCCTAAACCTAACCCTAACCCTAAAGCTAAACCAAACCCTAACCCTAACCCAAACCCTAACCTTTTCCCTAACCCTAACCCTAACCCTAACCCTAACCCTTACCGTTTCCCTAACCCTAACCCTAACCCTAACCCTAACCTTAACGATAACCGTTTCCCTAACCCGAACTCTAACACTAACCCTAACGCCAACCCTAACCCTAACCCTAACCCTAAGCTAACCCTAACCCTAACCCTAACCCTAACTCTAAAGCTAACCCTAACCCTAACCCTAACCCTAAAGTTAACCCTAACCCTTACCCTAACGCTAACCGTTTCCCTAACCCTAACCCTAACCCTAACGCTAACCCTAAGCCTAACCCTAACCCTAAAGTTAACCCTAACTCTAACCCTAACGCTAACCGTTTTCCTAACCCTAACCCTAACCCTAACCCTAACGCTAACCCTAACCCTAACCCTCACACTAATCCTAACTCTCAAGCTAACCTTAACCGTAACCCTAACCCTAACGCTAAACCTCACCCTAACCCTAACCCTAACCCTAACCCTAACTTTTTCCCTAACCCTAACCCTAACCCTAACCTTTCCCCTACACCTAACACTAACCCTAACCCTAACGCTAACCCAAACCCTAACCCTAACCCTAACCCTTACCCTAACCCTAATACTAACCCTAACCGTTTCCCTAACCCTAACCCTAAAGTTAACCCTAACCCTAACCCTAACCCTAACCGTTTCCCTAACCCTAACCCTAAACCTAACCCTAACGCTAACGCTAACCGTTTCCCTAACCCTAACCATAACCCTAACGCTAAATCTAACCCTAAGCCTAACCCTCACCCTAACCCTAAGGCTAACCTTAACCCTAACCCTAAGCCTAACCCTAAACCTAACCGTTTCCCTAACCCTAACCCTAACGCTAACCCTAAAGCTAACCCTAACCCTAACTCTAACCCTAACGCTAACCCTAACCCTAAGCCTAACCCTCACCCTAACCCTAACCCTAAGGTTAACCCTAACCCTAACCCTAACCCTAACCCTAACCCTAAGCCTAACCCTAAACCTAACCGTTTCCCTAACCCTAACACTAAAGCTAACCCTAACCCTAACTCTAACCCTAACCCTAACCCTAAACCTAACCTTAATCCTAACCCTAACCCTTACCGATTCCTTAACCCTAACCCTAACCCTCACCGTTTCCCGAACCGTAACCCTAACCCTTACCCTAACCCTAACACTAACCCTAACGGTTTACCTAACCCTAACCCTAACCCTAACCCTAAGCCTTTCCCTAACCCTAACCCTAACCCTAACGCTAACCCTAACCCAATCATAACCCTAACGTTAACCTAACCCTAACCCTAAGGCTTACCGTTTCCCTAACCCTAACCCTAACCCTAACTCTAACCCTCACCATTTCCCTACCCCTACCCCTAACCCTAACCCTAACCATTTCATTAACACTAACCCTAAACCTAACCCTAAAACTAACCCTATCCCTAACCCTAACCATAACGGTAAAGCTAACCCAAGCCCTAACGCTAACCCTAACCCTAACCCTAACCCTAATCCTAAACCTAACCATTTCCCTATCCCTAACCCTAACCCTAACCTTAACCGATTCCCTAACCCTAACCCTAACCCTAACACTAACCCTAACCCTAACACTAACCCTAACTGTTTCCCTAACCCTAACCCTAACCTTAATCCTAACCCTAACCCTAACCCTAAATGTTTCCCTAACCCTAACCCTGAACGTAACCCTAACCCTAAAGCTAACCCTAACCCCATTCCTAACCCTAACCCTAACCGTTTCCCTATCCTAACCTTAACCCTATCCCCAAAGCTAACCCTAACCCTAACCCTAACCCTAACCGTTTCCCTAACCCTAAACCTAACCCTAAACCTAACCCTAACCCTAACCCTAACCCTAACCGTTTCCCAAACCCTAACCCTAAAGCTAACCCTAAAGCTAACCCTAACCCTAACCGTTTCCCTAACCCTAACCCTAACACTAACACTAACGTTATCCCTAACCCTAACCCTAACCCTAACCCTCACCGTTTCCCTAACCCTAACCCTAACCCTAACCCTAACCCTAACACTAACACTAAAGCTAACCCTAACACTAATCCTAACCCTAACCGTTTCCCTAACCCTAACTCTAACCCTAACCCTAACGCTAACCCTAACCCTAACCCTAACCCTAACCCCAACTCTAAAGCTAACCCTAACCTTAACCCTAACCGTAAAGTTAACCCTAACCCTAACCCTAACGCTAACCGTTTCCCTAACCCTAAACTTAACCCTAACTCTAACCCTAACCCTAACCCTAACCCTAACCCTAAAGTTAACCCTAACCCTAACCCTAACGCTAACCCTTTCCCTAACCCTAACCCTAACCCTAAGCCTAACGCTAACCCTAAGCCTAAACCTAACCCTCACCCTAACCCTTACTCTCAAGCTAACCCTAACCGTAACCCTAACCCTAACGCTAAACCTCACCCTAACCCTAACCCTAACCCTAACGCTAACGCTAACCCTAACCCTAACCCTAAAGCTAACCCTAACCCTAACGCCAACACTAACCCTAACCCTAACCCTAACCGTTTCCCTAAACCTAACCCTAACCCTAACAATAACCCGAACCGTTTCCCTAACACTAATCCTAACCCTAAAGCTAACCCTAACCCTAACCCTAACCCTAACGCTAACCCTAAACCTATCCCAACCCTAAACCTAATGCTAACACTAACCCTAACACTAACCCTAACCCTAACCCTAACCCTAACCGTTTCCCTAACCCTAACCCTAACCCTAAAGCTAACCCTAACCCTAACGCTAACCCTAACCCTAAACCTAACCCTAACCGTTTCCCTAACCCGAACCCTAACCTTAACCCTAACCCTAAGCATAACCGTTTCCCTAACCCTAACCCTAACCCTAACCGATTAACTAACCCTAACGCTAACCCTAAACCTAACACTAACCCTAACCCTAAAGCTAACCCTAACCCTAACGCTAACCCTAAACCTAACCCTAACCCTAAAGCTAAACCAAACCCTAACCCTAACCCAAACCCTAACCTTTTCCCTAACCCTAACCCTAACCCTAACCCTTACCGTTTCCCTAACCCTAACCCTAACCCTTACCCTAACCCTAACGCTAACCCTAACCCTAACCCTACCCCTAATCCTAACCGTTTCCCTAACCCTAACCCTAACCCTAACCCTAACGCTAACGCTAACGCTAACACTAACCCTAACCCTAAAGCTACCCCTAACCCTAACGCTAACCATAACCCTAACATTAACCCTAACCCTACCCCTAACCCTTTCCCTAAACCTAACCCTAACCCTAACCCTAACCCTAAAGCTAACCCTAACCCTAACGCCAACACTAACCCTAACCCTAACCCTAACCGTTTCCCTAAACCTAACCCTAAACCTAACCCTAACCCTAACCTTAACCCTAACCGTTTCCCTAACCCTAACCCTAACACTAACACTAACACTAAAGTTAACCCTAACCCTAACCCTAACCCTAAACGTTTCCCTAACCCTAACCCTAACGCTAACCCTAACCCTAACCCTAACCCTAACCCTAACACTAACGCTAACCCTAACCCTAACCCTAAACCTAACCTTAACCCTAACCCTAACCCCAAACCTAACCTTAACTCTAACCCTGAACCTAACCCTAACCGTTTCCCTAACCCTAACCCTAACCCTAACCGTTTCCCTAACCCTAACCCTAACCCTAACCGTTTCCCTAACCCTAACCCTAACCCTAACCGTTTCCCTAACCCTAACCCTAACCCTAACCGTTTCCCTAACCCTAACCCTAACCCTTACCCTAACCCTAACCCTAACCGTTTCCCTAACCCTAACCCTAACCCTAACCCTAACTCTAACCCCAACGGTTTCCCACCCCTAACCCTGTGCAACAACAAAATCCATGAACCTCTATGAAAACCTCGAAGAAGTGAAACGAAATACATTGAAGTTACTTGGGGTAGCAGAAATGCCCAGGTTTACACAGAACAAATGAGAAGAGATAGAACAATGTCAATGGTACTTCAGGCTCCCTTATACTTGATGAAGCACCACGCTGAAATAAAAGCAGATACACTGAAGTTGAACGAGGAAGAATAAAATAACCCGATTAGACAAGAGGGTCCTCAGCAGAAAGAGTAATGCCGTAGGAGGTTCAACGGCAAAATACAGTATCCGTTACCCAGGATGAAATCTTCCAAGAAGTAAAAGCAGACACCTTGAAGCTGCTTAGTGGACAATGAACGAGCACCTTAACCGAACAACTCCTAGCAGATAGAGCATTGTCGGAGGCAGTAGGGTCCCCATTGTACTTGCTCAGAGACCACGCAGAAATAAAACCAGGTACACGGAGGTTGAACGAGGAAAAAGAAAATGCCCCGCTAAGACAAGAAGGTTCCCAGCAGAAAGAGCAATGCCCTATTGACTGCACAGGCAAAATCCATCATCCATGACACTCTATGAAAACCTGCAGGAAGTGAAACGAGATACATTGAAGTTACTTGTGGTAGAAGAAATGACCAGGTTTACACAGAACAAATCATACAAGACAGAGCAATGTCATGGTAGCTCCGTCTCCGTTGTACAAGATGAAGCACCACGCTGAAATAAAAGCAGATACACTGAAGGTACAGTGGAAAAAATAAAATACCCGCTTACACAAAAACGATCTTAGGAGATCGAACAATTCCGTAGGAAGTTCAACGGCAAAATCCAGTACCAATTACATTGGATGAAATCCTCGAAGAAGTAGCACCAGATACATTGAAGTTGCTTGTGGTCAAAGAAATGAGCACGTTCACAAGAACAACTCTAGCAGATAGAGCAAACTCGGTGGAACTACAGTCTCCCTTGTACCTGCTCAGAGACCACGACGAAATAAAAGCTGGTATACTGAAGTTGAACGAGGAAGGATTAAATATCCCTATTAGACAAGAGGTTCCTCAGCAGAAAGAGCAATGCCGTAGGAGGTTCAACGGCAAAATACAGTATCCATTACCCAGGATGAAATCTTCCAAGAAGTAAAAGCAGACACCTTGAAGCTGCTTAGGGGACAATGAACGACCACGTTAACAGAACAACTCCTAGTGGATAGAGCATTGCCAGTGGCAGTAGGGTCCCCATTGTACGAGGCAGAAATAAAACCAGGTACACTGAAGCAGTACACTGAACGTGCATGGGGGGGAACATAATACCCCGTTTAGACAAAAACGATCTTAGCAGATCGAACAATTCCGTAGGAAGCTCAATGGCAAAATCCAGTTTGAACGAGGAAGAAGAAAATGCCCCGCTAAGACAAGAAGGTCCCAGCAGAAAGAGCAATGCCGTATTGACTGCACAGGCAAAATCCATCATCCATGACACTCTATGAAAACCTCCAGGAAGTGAAACGAGATACATTGAAGTTACTTGGGGTAGAAGAAATGACCAGGTTTACACAGAACAAATCATACTAGATAGAGCAATGTCAATGGTAGCTCCGTCTCCGTTGTACAAGATGAAGCTCACGCTGAAATAAAAGCAGATACACTGAAGGTACAGGGGGGAAAATAAAATACCCCGCTTAGAAAAAAACGATCTTAGCAGATCGAACAATTCCGTAGGAAGTTCAACGGCAAAAATCCAGTTGTGAATGAGCACGTCACAAGAACAACTCTAGCAGATAGAGCAAACTCGATGGAACTACAGTCTCCCTTGTACCTCCTCAGAGACCACGACGAAGTAAAAGCTGGTATACTGAAGTTGAACGCTTAGCAGAAAGAGCAATGCCGTAGAAATTTGAACGGCAAAATTCAGTAAGCATTACACTGGATGAAAACGTCCAAAAACTAACAACAGATACATTGAAGTTGCTTGTGGTAGAAGAAATGACCACGAATTCACAGAACAACTCTTAGGAGAGTGGTAGTACTATATGAGTGGTACTATATGAGTGTACTATAGGAGTGGTACTATAGGAGTAGTACTATATGAGTGGTAGTACTATCTCGGTTGTAATGGCTGAAGCACAGTGCAGAAATAAAAGTTGAACGAGGAAGGATAAAATATCCCTATTAGACAAGAGGTTCCTCAGCAGAAAGAGCAATGCCGTACGGAGGAGGTGCAACGGCAAAATACAGTATCCATTACACAGGATGAAATCTTCCAAGAAGTAAAAGCAGACACCTTGAAGCTGCTTAAGGGACAATGAACGACCACGTTAACCGAACAACTCCTACCAGATAGGGAGTAGACTGTTCATTGTACATGTTCAGACACCACGACGAAATAAAAGCAGGTACACTGAAGTTGAAAGAGGGAGAATAAAATACCCCGCTTAGACAAGAAGGTTGTTAGCAGAAAGAGCAATGCCGTAGGGAGTGCAACAGCAAAATCCATGAACCTCTATGAAAACCTCCAGGAAGTGAAACGAGATCCATTGAAGTTACTTGGGGTAGCAGAAATGCCCAGGTTTACACAGAACAAATGATAAGAGATAGAACAATGTCGATGGTAGTTTAGACTTCCTTGAACTTCATGAAGCACCACGCAGAAATAAAAGCAACTACACTGAAGTTGAACGAGGAAGAATCAAATAATCCGATGAGACAAGAAGGGTCCTCAGCAGAAAGAGTAATACCGTAGGAGGTTCAACGGCAAAATACAGTATCCATTACCCAGGGTGAAGTCTTCCAAGAAGTAAAAGCAGACACCTTGAAGCTGCTTAGGGGACAATGAACGATCACGTTAACAGAACAACTCCTAGCAGATAGAGCATTGGCGGTGGCAGTAGGGTCCCCATTGTACCAGGCAGAAATAAAACCAGGTACACTGAAGCAGTACACTGAAGGTGCATGGGGGGGGAACATAATAACATGACACACACACACGACACACACATGACACACACGACACACACGACACACACATGACACAAAACACACACGACACACACATGACACACATGACACACACATGACACAAATGACACATGACACACACGACACACGAAACACACGACACACACAACACACACATGACACACACGACACACACGTGTATGTTGTGTGTGTTGTGTGTCATGTGTCATGTGTGTCATGTGTGTCATGTGTGTGTCATTTGTGTCGTGTGTCGCGTGTGTGTCATGTGTGTCATGTGTGATTTGTGTCATGTGTGTGTCGTGTGTGTCATGTGTGATTTGTGTCATGTGTGTGTCGTGTGTGTCATGTGTGATTTGTGTCATGTGTGTGTCGTGTGTGTCATGTGTGTCGTGTGTCGCGTGTGTCGCGTGTGTCGCGTGTGTTGTGTGTCGTGTGTGTGTCATGTGTATCGTGTGTGTCGTTTGTCTAATAGGGATTTTTTATCCTTCCTCGTTCAACTTCATTGTACCTGCTTTTATTTCTGCTTGGTGCTTCATCCATTACAACCGAGATAGTACTACCACTCATATAGCTCTATCTCCTGAGTTGTTCTGTGTATGCGTGGTCATTTCTTCTACCACAAGCAACTTCAATGTACCTGGTGTAAGTTCTTGGACGTTTTCATCCAGTGTAATGCTTACTGGATTTTGCCGTTCAAATTTCTGCGGCATTGCTCTGAGCAGGTACAAGGGAGACTTAGTTCCACAGAGTTTGCTCTATCTGCTGGAAATGTTCTTGTGAACGTGCTCATTTCTTTGACCACCAGCAACTTCAATGTATCTCGCGTTACTTCTTCGAGGATTGCATCCAGTGTAATTGGTACTGGATTTTGCCGTTGAGCTTCCTACGGAATTGTTCGATCTGCTAAGGTCGTTTTTGTCTGAGCGGGGTATTTTATTTTTCCCCCTGTACCTTCAGTGTATCCGCTTTTAATTCAGCGTGGTGCTTCACCTTGTACAACCGAGACGGAGCTACCATTGACATTTCTCTGTCCAGTATGATTTGTTCTGTGTAAACCTGGTTATTTCTTCTACCAAAAGTAACTTCACTGTATCTCGTTTCACTTCCTGGAGGTTTTCATAGAGTGTCATAAATGATGGATTTTGTCTGTGCAGTCAATACTGCATTGCTCTCTCTGCTGGGAACCTTCTTGTCTTAGCGCGGCACTTTCTTCTTCCTCGTTCAACCTCAGTGTACCTGGTTTTATTTCTGCGTGGTGTCTGAGCATGTACAAAGGGGACCCTACTGCCACCGACAATGCTCTATCTGCTAGGAGTTGGTCGGTTAACGTGGTCGCTCATTGTCCCCTAAGCAGCTTCAAGGTGTCTGCTTTTACTTCTTGGAAGATTTCATCCTGGGTAAAGGATACTGTATTTTGCCGTTGAACCTCCCCCTGTACCTTCAGTGTATCTGCTTTTATTTCAGCGTGGTGCTTCACCTTGTACAACGGAGACGGAGCTACCATTGACATTGCTCTATCTAGTATGATTGGTTCTGTGTAAACCTGGTCATTTCTTCTACCACAAGTATCTTCAATGTATCTCGTTTCACGTCCTAGAGGTTTTCATAGATTGTCATTTTGCCTGTGCAGTCAATGCGGCATTGCTCTTTCTGCTAACAACCTTCTTGTCTAAGCGGGGTATTTTATTCTTCCTCTTTCAACTTCAGTGTACCTGCTTTTATTTCCTCGTGGTGTCTAGCATGTACAACGAACAGTCTACTCCCTATCTGGTAGGAGTTGTTCGGTTAACGTGGTCGTTCCTTGTCCCCTAAGCAGCTTCAAGGTGTCTGCTTTTACTTCTTGGAAGATTTCATCCTGGGTAATGGATACTGTATTTTGCCGTTGCACCTTCTACGTACGGCATTGCTCTTTCGGCAGAGGAACCTCTTGTCTAATAGGGATTTTTTATCCTTCCTCGTTCAACTTCATTGTACCTGCTTTTATTTCTGCGTGGTGCTTCATCCATTACAACCGAGATAGTACTACCACTCATATAGCTCTATCTGCTGAGTTGGTCATTTCTTCTACCACAAGCAACTTCAATGTACCTGGTGTAAGTTCTTGGACGTTTTCATCCAGTGTAATGCTTACTGGATTTTGCCGTTCAAATTTCTGCGGCATTGCTCTTTCTGCTAAGCGTTCAACTTCAGTGTACCAGCTTTTATTTCGTCGTGGTCTCTGAGCAGGTACAAGGGAGACTTAGTTCCACAGAGTTTGCTCTATCTGCTGGAAATGTTCTTGTGAACGTGCTCATTTCTTTGACCACCAGCAACTTCAATGTATCTCGCGTTACTTCTTCGAGGATTGCATCCAGTGTAATTGGTACTGGATTTTGCCGTTGAGCTTCCTACGGAATTGTTCGATCTGCTAAGGTCGTTTTTGTCTGAGCGGGGTATTTTATTTTTCCCCGTGTACGTTCAGTGTATCTGCTTTTATTTCAGCGTGGTGCTTCACCTTGTACAACGGAGACGGAGCTACCATTGACATTGCTCTGTCCAGTATGATTTGTTCTGTGTAAACCTGGTTATTTCTTCTACCAAAAGTAACTTCACTGTATCTCGTTTCACTTCCTGGAGGTTTTCATAGAGTGTCATAAATGATGGATTTTGCCTGTGCAGCCAATACTGCATTGCTCTCTCTGCTGGGAACCTTCTTGTCTTAGCGCGGCACTTTCTTCTTCCTCGTTCAACCTCAGTGTACCTGGTTCTATTTCTGCGTGGTGTCTGAGCATGTACAAAGGGGACCCTACTGCCACCGACAATGCTCTATCTGCTAGGAGTTGGTCGGTTAACGTGGTCGCTCATTGTCCCCTAAGCAGCTTCAAGGTGTCTGCTTTTACTTCTTGGAAGATTTCATCCTGGGTAACGGATACTGTATTTTGCCGTTGAACCTCCCCCTGTACCTTCAGTGTATCTGCTTTTATTTCAGCGTGGTGCTTCACCTTGTACAACGGAGACGGAGCTACCATTGACATTGCTCTATCTAGTATGATTGGTTCTGTGTAAACCTGGTCATTTCTTCTACCACAAGTAACTTCAATGTATCTCGTTTCACGTCCTAGAGGTTTTCATAGATTGTCATTTTGCCTGTGCAGTCAATGCAGCATTGCTGTTTCTGCTGGGAACCTTCTTGTCTTAGCGGGGCATTTTCCTCTTCCTCGTTCAAACTGGATTTTGAAGTAGAGCTTCCTACGGAATTGTTCGATCTGCTAAGATCGTTTTTGTCTAAGCGGGGCATTATATTTCCACTCACTGCACCTTTAGTGTATCTGCTTCAGGGTACCTGGTTTTATTTCTGCCTGGTCTCTGAGCAAGTACAATGGGTACCCTACTGCCACCGACAATGCTCTATCTGCTAGGAGTTGTTCGGTTTTAACGTGGTCGTTCATTGTCCTCTAAGCAGCTTCAAGGTGTCTTCTTTACCTTCTTGGAAGATTTCATCCTGGGTAATGGATACTGTATTTTGCCGTTGCACCTCCTATGGCATTGCTCTTTCTGCTGAGGAACCTCTCCCTGAACCTTCAGTATATCTTCTTCAGTGTACTTTGTTTTATATCTGCCAGGTCTGTGAGCAAGTACAATGGGGACCATACTGCCACCGACAATGCTCTATCTGCTAGGAGTTGTTCGTTTAACGTGGTCGTTCATTGTCCCCTAAGAAACTTCGAGGTGTCTGCTTTTACCTCTTGGAAGATTTCATCGTGGGTAATGGATACTGTATTTTTCCTAGGGTTAGGGATAGGTTTAGGGTTAGTGTTAGGGTAATTAGTGTTAGGGTAAGGGTAAGGTTTAAGGTTAGGGTTAGGGTTACGGTTTGCTCTTTCTGCTGAGGAACTTCTTGTCTAATCGGGATATTTCATCCTTCCTCGTTCAACTTCAGTGTACCTACTTTTATTTCTGCGTGGTGCTTCATCGACTACAACCGAGACAGTACTACCACTCATATAGCTCTATCTGCTAAGAGGTGTTCTGTGTATGCGTCGTCATTTCTTGTACCACAAGCAACTTCAATGTATCTGGTGTTAGTTCTTGGACGTTTTCATCCAGTGTAATGCTTACTGGATTTTGCCATTCAAATTTCTACGGCATTGCTCTTTCTGCTAATCGGGGTATTAATTATATGCTTCCTCGTTCAACTTCAGTGTACCAGCTTTTATTTCGTCGTGGTCTCTGCGCAGGTACAAGGGAGACTGTACTTCCACCGAGTTTGCTCTATCTCCTAGAGCTTTTCTTGTGAACGTGCTCATTTCTTTGACCACAAGCAACTTCAAGGTATCTCGTGTTACTTCTTCGAGGATTTCATCCAGTGTAATTGGTTCTGGATTTTGCCGTTGAGCTTGCTACGGAATTGTTCGATCTGCTAAGATCGTTTTTGTCTAAGCGGGGTATTATATTTTCCCCCACGGCATCTTCAGTTGTATCTGCTTCAGTGTACCTGCTTTTATTGCTGCGTGGTGCGTGAGCAAGTACAATGGGGAGTCTACTGCCACCGACAATGCTCTATCTGCTAGGAGTTGTTCTGTTAACGTGGTCGTTCATTGTCCCCTAAGCAGCTTCAAGGTGTCTGCTTTTACTTCTTCGAAGATTTCATCCTGGGTAATGCATACTGTGTTTTGCAGTTGTACCTCCTACGGCATTGCTCTTTCTGCTGAGGACCCTATTATCTAAACGGGATATTTTATCCTTCCTCGTTCAACTTCAGTGTACGAGCTTTTATTTCGTCGTGGTTTCGGAGCAGGTACAAGGGTACTTCCACCGAGTTTCTTCTATCTCCTAGAGTTGTTCTTGTGAACGTGATCATTTCTTTGAACACCAGCAACTTCAATGTATCTCCTTACTTCGAGGATTTCATTCAGTGTAATTGTTACTGGATTTTGAAGTAGGGCTTCCTACGGAATTGTTCGATCTGCTAAGATCGTTTTTGTCTAAGCGGGGTATTTTATTTTTCCCCCTGTACCTTCAGTGTATCTGCTTTTATTTCAGCGTGGTGCTTCATCTCGTACAACGGAGACGGAGCTACCATTGACATTGCTTTAACTTCTTGGAAGTTTTCATCGTAGGTAATGGATACTGTATTTTGCTGTTGAATCTCCTACGGCATTACTCTTTCTGCTGAGGACCCTCTTGTCTAATCGGGTTATTTTATTCTTCCTCGTTCAACTTCAGTGTACCTGCTTTTATTTCTGCGTGGTGCTTCGTCATGTACAACGGAAACTGAACTACCATTGACATTGTTCTATCTAGTATCATTTGTTCGGTGTAAACCAGGGCATTTCTGCTTCCCCAAGTAACTTCAATGTATCTCCTTTCACTTCCTGGAGGTTTTCATAGAGTGTCATGGATTTTACTGTTGCAGTCCCTACTGCATTGCTCTTTCTACTAACAACCTTCTTGTCTAAGTTGGGTATTTTATTCTTCGTCTTTCAACTTCAGAGTACCAGCTTTTATTTCGTCGTGGTCCCTGAGCAGGTACAAGGGAGAGTGTGCTTCCACCGAGATTGCTCTATCTCCTAGAGTTGTTCTTGTGAACGTGATCATTTCTTTGAACACCAGCAACTTCAATGTATCTCCTCACTTCGAGGATTTCATTCAGTGTAATTGTTACTGGATTTTGAAGTAGGGCTTCCTACGGAATTGTTCGATCTGCTAAGATCGTTTTTGTCTAAGCGGGGTATTATATTTCCACTCCCTGCACCTTCAGTATATCTGCTTCAGTGTACTTTGTTTTATATCTGCCTGGTGATATTGCCTGTGAGCAAGTACAATGGGGAAACTACTGCCACCGACAATGCTCTATCTGCTAGGAGTTGTTCGGTTAACGTGGTCGTTCATTGTCCGCTAAGCAACTTCAAGGTGTCTGCTTTACCTCTTGGAAGATTTCATCGTGGGGAATGGATACTGTATTTTGCCATTGCACCTCCTACGGCATTGCTCTTTCTGCTGAGGACCCTATTATCTAATCGGGATATTTTATCCTTCCTCGTTCAACATCAGTGTACCAGCTTTTATTTCGTCGTGGTCTCTGAGCAGGTACAAGGGAGACTGTACTTCGACCGAGTTTGCTCTATCTCCTAGAGTTGTTCTTGTGAACGTGCTCATTTCTTTGACCACAAGCAACTTCTATGTACCTTGTGTTACTTCTTCTAGGATTTCATCCAGTGTAATTGGTACTGGATTTTGCCGTTGAACTTCCTACGGAATTGTTCGATCTGCTAAGATCGTTTTTGTCTAAGCGGGGTATTTTCTTTTCCCCCCTGTACCTTCAGTGTATCTGCTTTTATTTTAGCGTGGTGCTTCATCTTGTACAACGGAGACGGAGCTACCATTGACATTGCTCTATCTAGTATGATTTGTTCTGTGTAAACCTGGTCATTTCTTCTACCACGAGTAACTTCAATGTATCTCGTTTCACTTCCTGGAGGTTTTCATAGATTGTCATGGATGATGGATTTTGCCTGTGCAGTAAATACGGCATTGCTCTCTCGGTTGGGAACCTTGTCTTAGCGGGGCATTTTCTTCTTCCTCGTTCAAACTGGATTTTGCCGTTGAGCTTCCCTACAGAATTGTTCGATCTGCTAAGATCGTTTTTGTCTAAGCGGGGTATTATATTCCCCCCCTGCACTTCACTGTATCTGCTTCAGTGTACCTGGCTTTATGGGGACCCTACTGCCACCGACAATGCTCTATCTGCTAGGAGTTGTTCTGTTAAGGTGGTCGTTCATTGTCCCCTAAGCAGCTTCAAGGTGTCTGCTTTAACTTCTTGGAAGATTCCACCCTTGGTAATGGATAGTGTATTTTGTCGTTGGACCTCCTACGGTATTACTCTTTCTGCTGAGAACCCTCTTGTCTCATCGGGTTATTTTATTCTTCCTCGTTCAACTTCAGTGTACTTGCTTTTATTTCGGAGTGGTGCTTCATCAAGTACAAGAGAGACAGAACTACCATTGACATTGTTCTATCTAGTATCATTTGTTTTGTGTAAACCTGGGCATTTCTGCTACCCCAAGTAACTTCAATGTATCTCGTTTCACTTCGTGGAGGTTTTCATAGAGGTTCATGGATTTTGCTGTTGCACTCCCTACGGCATTGCTCTTCCTGCTGAGGAACCTCTTGTCTAATAGGGATATTTTATCCTTCCTCGTTCAACTTCAGTGTACCTGCTTTTATTTCTGCGTGGTGCTTCATCCATTACAACAGAGATAGTACTACCACTCATATAGCTCTATCTGCTAAGAGTTGTTCTGTATAAGCGTGGTCATTTCTTCTGCCTCAAGCAACTTCAAAGTATCTGGTGTTAGTTCTTGGACGTTTTCATCCAGTGTAATGCTTACTGGATTTTGCCGTTCAAATTTCTACGGCATTGCTCTTTCTTCTAAGCGGGGTATTATATGCTTCCGCGTTCAACTTCAGTGTACCAGCTTTTATTTCGTCGTGGTCTCTGAGCAGGAACAAGGGAGACTGTACTTCCACCGAGATTGCTCTATCTCCTAGAGTTCTTGTGAAGGTAGTCATTTCTTTGACCACCAGCAACTTCAGTGTATCTCGTGGTACTTCTTCGAGGATGTCATCCATTGTAATTGGTACTGGATTTTGCCGTTGAACTTCCTACGGAATTGTTCGATCTGCTAAGATCGTTTTTGTCTAAGCGGGGTATTATATTTCCACCCCCTGCACCTTCAGTGTATCTGCTTCAGTGTACCCGGTTTTATATCTGCCTGGTCTCTGAGCAAGTGCAATGGGGACCCTACTGCCACCGACCATGCTCTATCTGCTGGAGTTGTACGGTTAACGTGGTCGTTCATTTTCTCCTAAACAGCTTCAAAGTGTCTCCTTTTACTTCTTGGAAGATTTCATCCTGGGTAATGGATACTGTATTTTGCCTAGGGTTTGGGTTAGGGTTAGGGTTAGGGTTAGGGTTAGCGTTAGAGTTAGGGTTACGGTTAGGGTTAGGGTTCGGGTTAGGTTTAGGGTTAGGGTTAGGGTGAGGGTTAGGGTTAGCGTTAGGGTTAGGGTTAGGGTTAGGGTTAGGGAAACGGTTAGGGTTAAGGTTAGGGTTAGGGTTAGCTTTAGGGTTAGGGTTAGGGTTAGGGTTAGGGAAACGGTTAGGGTTAGGGTTAGGGTTAGCTTTAGGGTTAGGGTTAGGGTTAGGGAAACGGTTAGGTTTAGGGTTAGGGTTAGTGTTAGGGAAACGGTTAGGGTTAGGCTTAGGGTTAGCTTTAGGGTTAGGGTTACGGTTAGGGTTAGGTTAACGGTTAGGGTTAGGGTTAGGGTTAGGGTTAGGTTTAGGGTTAGGGTTAGGTTTAAGGTTAGCTTTAGGGTTAGGGTTAGGGTGAGGTTTAGGGTTACTGTTAGGGTTAGCGTTAGGGTTAGCGTTAGGGTTGGGGTTAGGGTTAGTTTTAGCCTTAGCTTTATGGTTAGGGTTAGGGTTACTATTAGTGTTAGGGAAACGGTTAGGGTTAGAGTTAGGGTTAGGGAAAAGGTTAGGGTTAGCTTTAGGGTTAGGGTTAGGATTAGGGTTAGTGTTAGCGTTAGGGTTAGGGTTAGGGAAACGGTTAGGGCTAGGGTTTGGGTTAGGGTTAGCTTTAGGGTTAGGTTTAGGGTTAGCTTTAGGGTTAGGGTTAGGGTTAGGGTTAGCGTTAAGGTTAGGGTTTAGGGTTAGGGTTAGGTTTAGGGAAACGGTTAGGGTTAGGGTTAGGGTTAGATTTAGGGTTAGGGTTGGGGAAACGGTTAGGGTTATGGTTAGGGTTAGGGTAAGGGTTAGGGTTAGGGAAACGGTGAGGGTTAGGGTTAGGGTTAGGGTTAGGGTTAGGGAATGGGTAAGGGTTAGGGTTAGGGTTAGGGTTAGGGAAACGGTTAGGGTTAGGGTTAAGATAGGGTTAGGGTTAGGGTTAGGTTTAGGTTTAGGGAAACGGTTAGGGTTCAGGTTAGGGTTAGGGTAAGGGTTAGGATTAGAGAAACGGTGAGGGTTAGGGTTAGGGTTAGGGTTAGGGTTAGGGAATGGGTTAGGGTTAGGGTTAGGGAAACGGTTAGGGTTAGGGTTAAGGTTAGGGTTAAGGTTAGGGTTAGGGTTAGGGTAAGGGTTAGGGTTAGGGAAACGGTGAGGGTTAGGGTTAGGGTTAGGGTTAGGGAATGGGTAAGGGTTAGGGTTAGGGTTAGGGAAACGGTTAGGATTAGGGGTAAGGTTAGGGTTAGGGTTAGGGTTAGGGAAACGGTTAGGGTTAGGTTTACGGTTGGGGTTAGGTTTAGGGAAACGGTTAGGGTTAGGGTTAGGATTAGGGTTAGCTTTTGGTTTAGGGTTAGGGTTATGGTTAGGGTTAGGGAAACGGTTAGGGTTAGGGTTAGGGTAAGGGTTAGGGTTAGGATTAGGGTTAGGGAATGGGTAAGGGTTAGGGTTAGGGTTAGGGTTAGGGTTAGGGAAACGGTTAGGGTTAGGGTTAAGTTTAGGGTTAGCTTAAGGGTTAGGGTTAGGGTTAGGGTTAGCGAAACTGTTAGGGTTAGGTTTAGGGTTAGGGTTAGGTTTAGGGAAACGGTGAGGGTTAGCGTTAGGTTTAGGGTTAGGGTTAGGGAAACGGTTAGGGTTAGGGTTAAGGTTAGGGTTAGGGTTAGGTTTAGGGAAATGGTTAGGGTTAGGGTTAGGGTTAGTTTTAGGCTTAGGGTTAGGGTTAGGGTTAGCGAAACGGTTAGGGTTAGGGTTAGGGTTAGGGTTAGGGTTAGTTTTAGGCTTAGGGTTAGGGTTAGGGTTAGCGAAACGGTTAGGGTTAGGGTTAGGGTTAGGGTTAGGGTTAGCTTTAGGGTTAGGGTTAGGGTTAGGGTTAGCTTTAGGGTTAGGGTTAGGATTAGGGTTAGGGTTAGGGTTAAGTTTAGGGTTAGGGTTAGGGAAACGGTTAGGGTTATGGTTAGGGTTAGGGTTAGCTTTAGCGTTAGGGTTAGGGTTAGGGTTAGCGAAACGGTTAGGGTTAGGTTTAGGTTTAGGGTGAGGTTTAGGGAAACGGTTAGGGATAGGGTTAGGGTTAGGGTTAGATTTAGGGTTAGGGTTAGGGTTAGGGTTAGGGTTAGGGAAACGGTGAGGGTTAGGGTTAGGGTTAGGGTTAAGTTTAGGGTTAGGGTTAGGGAAACGGTTAGGGTTAGGGTTAGGGTTAAGGTTAGGGTTAGGGTTAGGGTTAGGGAAACGGTTAGGGTTAGGGTTAGGTTAAGGGTTAGGGTTAGGGAAACGGTGAGGGTTAGGGTTAGGATTAGCTTTAGGGTTAGGGTTAGGGTTAGCGAAACGGTTAGGGTTAGGTTTAGGGTTAGGGTTAGGGTTAGCGAAACGGTTACGGTTAGGGTTAGGGTTAGGGTTAGGGTTAGCTTTAGGGTTAGGGTTAGGGTTAGGGTTAAGTTTAGGGTTAGGGTTAGGGAAACGGTTAGGGTTAGGGTTAGGTTAAGGGTTAGGGTTAGGGAAACGGTGAGGGTTAGGGTTAGGATTAGCTTTAGGGTTAGGGTTAGGGTTAGCGAAACGGTTAGGGTTAGGTTTAGGGTTAGGGTTAGGTTTAGGGAAACGGTTAGGGTTAGGGTTAGGGTTAGGGTTAGCTTTAGGGTTAGGGTTAGGGTTAGGGTTAGGGAAACGGTTAGGGTTAGGGTTAGGGAATGGGTAAGGGTTAGGGTTAGGGTTAGGGTTAGGGAAACGGTTAGGGTTAGGGTTAGGTTTAGAGTAAGGGTTAGGGTTAGGGAAACGGTGAGGGTTAGGGTTAGGGTTAGGGTTAGGGAATGGGTAAGGGTTAGGGTTAGAGTTAGGGTTAGATTAGGGTTAGGGTTACGGTTAGGGTTAGGGTTAGGGAAACGGGGAGGGTTAGGGTTAGGGAATGGGTAAGGGTTAGGGTTAGGGTTAGGGTTAGGGAAACGGTTAGGGTTAGGGTTAGGTTTAGAGTAAGGGTTAGGGTTAGGGAAACGGTGAGGGTTAGGGTTAGGGAATGGGTAAGGGTTAGGGTTAGGGTTAGGGTTAGGGAAACGGTTAGGGTTAGGGTTAGGGAATGGGTAAGGGTTAGGGTTAGGGTTAGGGTTAGGGAAACGGTTAGGGTTAGGGTTAGGTTTAGAGTAAGGGTTAGGGTTAGGGAAACGGTGAGGGTTAGGGTTAGGTTTAGAGTAAGGGTTAGGGTTAGGGAAACGGTGAGGGTTAGGGTTAGGAAATGGGTAAGGGTTAGGGTTAGGGTTAAGGTTAGGGAAACGGTTAGGGTTAGGGTTAGGTTTAGAGTAAGGGTTAGGGTTAGGGAAACGGTGAGGTTTAGGGTTAGGGTTAAGGTTAGGGTTAGGTAAACGGTTAGGGTTAGGGTTAAGGTTAGGGTTAGGGTTAGGGTTAGGGAAACGGTTAGGGTTAGGGTTAGGGTTAGGGAAACGGTTAGGGTTAGGGTTAGGTTTAGGGAAAAGGTTAGGGTTAGGGTTAGGGTTAGCTTTATGGTTAGGGTTAGGGAAACGGTTAGGGTTAGGGTTATGTTTAGGGTTAGTGTTAGGGTTAGGGTTAGCTTTAGGGTCAGGTTTACGGTTGGGCTTAGGGTTAGGGTTAGCTTTAGGGTTAGGGTTAGGGTTAGGTTTAGGGTTAGGGTGAGGGTTAGGGTTTGCTTTAGGGTTAGGGTTAGGGTTAGGGTTAGCGAAACTGTTAGGGTTAGGTTTAGGATTAGGTTTAGGGTTAGGGTTAGGGTTAGGGTTAGAGTAAGGGTTAGGGTTAGGGTAACGGTGAGGGTTAGTGTTAGGGTTAGGGTTAGCTTTAGGGTCAGGTTTACGGTTGGGCTTAGGGTTAGGGTTAGCTTTAGGGTTAGGGTTAGGGTTAGGTTTAGGGTTAGGGTGAGGGTTAGGGTTTGCTTTAGGGTTAGGGTTAGGGTTAGGGTTAGCGAAACTGTTAGGGTTAGGTTTAGGATTAGGTTTAGGGTTAGGGTTAGGGTTAGGGTTAGAGTAAGGGTTAGGGTTAGGGTAACGGTGAGGGTTAGTGTTAGGGTTAGTGTTAGGGTTAGGGTAAAGGTTAGGGTTCGGGTTAGGGTTACCTTTAGGGGTAGGGTTAGGGTTAGGGTTAGGGAAACGGTTAGGGTTAGGGTTAGGTTTAGGGTTAATGTTAGGGTTAGGGTTAGCTTTAGGGTTAGGTTTACGGTTGGGGTTAGGGTTAATGTTAGCTTTAGGGTTAGGGTTAGGGTTAGTGTTAGGGAAACGGTTAGGGTTAGGGTTAGCTTATGGTTAGGGTTAGGGTTAGGGAAACGGTTAGGTTTAGGGTTAGGGTTAGGGTAGGGTTAGGGTTAGCGTTAGGGTTAGGGTTAGGGTTAGGGTTAGTGTTAGAGAGAAGGTTAGGGTTAGGGTTAATGTTAGGGTTAGCTTTAGGGTTAGGGTTAGGGTTAGGGTTAGGTTAACGGTTAGGGTTAGGGTTAGGGTTAGGTTTAGGGTTAGGGTTAGGTTTAAGGTTAACTTTAGGGTTAGGGTTAGGGTGAGATTTATTGTTAGGGTTAGGGTTAGCGTTAGGGTTAGCGTTAGGGTTGGGGGTTAGGGTTAGTTTTAGGGTTAGCTTTATGGTTAGGGTTAGGGTTACTATTAGTGTTAGAGAAACAGTTAGGGTTAGGGTTAGGGTTAGGTTAGGGTTAGGTTAGGGTTAGGGGTAGGGTTAGGGTTAGGTTTAGGGTTAGGTTTAGGGAAACGGTAACGGTTAGGGTTAGGGTTAGGGTTAGGGTTAGGGTTAGGGTTAGGAAAACAGGGTTAGGGTTAGGGTTAGCTTTAGGGTTAGGGTAAGGGTTAGGGTTAGCAAAACGGTTATGTTAGGTTAGGGTTAGGGTTAAGTTTAGGGAAACGGTTAGGGTTAGGGTTAGGGTTAGCTTTAGGGTTAGGGTTAGGGTTACGGTTAGGGTTAGGGAAACGGTTAGGGTTAGGGTTAGGGTTAGGGTAAGGGTTAGGGTTAGGAAAACGGTGAGGGTTAGTGTTAGGGTTAGTGTTAGGGTTAGGGAAAAGGTTAGGGTTAGGATTAGGGTTAGCTTTAGGGTTAGGGTTAGGGTTTGGGTTAGGGAAACGTTTAGGGTTAGGGTAAGTTTTAGGGTTAGTGTTAGGGTTAGGGTTAGGGTTAGGGTTAGGGTAAGGGTTAGGGTTAGGGAAACGGTGAGGGTTAGTGTTAGGGTTAGCGTTAGGATTAGGGAAAAGGTTAGGGTTAGGGTTAGGGTTAGCTTTAGGGTTAGGGTTAGGGTTAGTGTTAGGGAAACGGTTAGGGTTAGGGTTAGGTTTAGGGTCAGTGTTAGGGTTAGGGTTAGCTTTAGGGTTAGGTTTACGGTTGGGGTTAGGGTTAGGGTTAGCTTTAGGGTTAGGGTTAGGGTTAGGGAAACGGTTAGGGTTAGGGTTAGGGTTAGCTTTAATGTTAGGGTTAGGGTTAGCTTTAGGGTTAGGGTTAGGGTTAGGGTTAGGTTTAGGGTTAGCGTTAGGATTAGGGAAAAGGTTAGGGTTAGGGTTAGGGTTAGCTTTAGGGTTAGGGTTAGGGTTAGTGTTAGGGAAACGGTTAGGGTTAGGGTTAGGTTTACCGTCAGTGTTAGGGTTAGGGTTAGCTTTAGGGTTAGGTTTACGGTTGGGGTTAGGGTTAGGGTTAGCTTTAGGGTTAGGGTTAGGGTTAGGGAAACGGTTAGGGTTAGGGTTAGGGTTAGCTTTAATGTTAGGGTTAGGGTTAGCTTTAGGGTTAGGGTTAGGGTTAGGGTTAGATTTAGGGTTAGGGTTAGGGTTAGGGTTAGGGTTAGGTTTAGGGTTAGGGTTAGGTTTAAGGTTAGCTTTAGGGTTAGGGTTAGGGTGAGGTTTTGGGTTAGGGTTAGGGTTAGCGTTAGCGTTAGCGTTAGGGTTGGGGTTAGGATTAGTTTTAGGGTTAGCTTTATGGTTAAGGTTAGGGTTACTATTAGAGTTAGGGAAACGGTTAGGGTTAGGGTTAGGGTTAGGGTTAGGGTTAGGGAAACGGTTAGGGTTAGGGTTAGGGTTAGGGTTAGCTTTAGGGTTAAGGTTAGGGTTAGGTTTAAGGTTAAGGTTAGGGTTAGGTTTAAGGTTAGGGTTAGGGTTAGGGTTGGAGTTAGGGTTAGGGTTAGGGCTATGGTTAGGGTTAGGTTTAGCTAAACGGTAACGGTTAGGGTTAGGGTTAGGGTTAGCGTTAGGGTTAGGGTAAGGGTAAGGGTAAGGGTTAGGGTTAACGTTAGGTTTAGGGTTAGCGTTAGGGTTAGGGTAAGGGTAAGGGTTAGGGTTAACGTTAGGGTTAGGGTTAGTGTTAGTGTTAAGGTTAGGGTTAGGGTTAGCCTTAGGGTTAGGGTTAGGGTTTGCTCTCTCTCTATTGAGGAACTTCTTGTCTAATCGGGATATTTCATCCTTCCTTGTTCAACTTCAGTGTACCTACTTTTATTTCTGAGTGGTGCTTCCTCAAGTACAACGGAGACTGAACTACCATTGACATTGTTCTATCTACTATCATTTTTTTCCGTGTAAACCTGGGTATTTTTGCTACCCCAAATAACTTCAATGTATCTCGTTTCACTTCCTGGAGGTTTTCATAGAGTGTCCTGGATTTTGCTGTTGCATTCCCTACGGCATTGCTCTAAGCGGGGTATTTTATTCTTCCTCGCTCAACTTCAGTGTACCTGCTTTTATTTCTGCGTGGTGCTTCATCCATTACAACCGAGATAGTACTACCACTCATATAGCTCTATCTGCTAAGAGCTGTTCTATGTAGGCGTGGTCATTTCTTCTGCCACAAGGAACTTCAATGTATCTGGTTTTAGTTCTTGGACGTTTTCATCCAGTGTAATACTTACTGGATTTTGCAGTTCAAATTTCTACGGCATTGCTCTTTCTTCTAAGCGGGGTATTATATGCTTCCTGGTTCAACTTCAGTGTACCAGCTTTTAGTTCGTCGTGGTCTCTGAGCAGGAGCAAGGGAGACTGTACTTCCACCGAGATTGCTCTGTCTCCTAGAGTTGTTCTTGTGAACGTGCTCATTTCTTTGACCACAAGCAACTTCTATGTTTCTTGTGTTACTTCTAGGATTTCATCCAGTGTAATTGGTACTGGATTTTGCCAGTGAACTTCCTACGGAATTGTTCGATCTGCTAAGATCGTTTTTGTCTAAGCGGGTTTTTTATTTTTTCCCCCTGTACCTTCAGTGTATCTGCTTTTAATTCAGCGTGGTGCTTCATCTTGTACAACGGAGACGGAGCTACCATTGACATTGCTCTATCTAGTATGATTTGTTCTGTGTAAACCTGGTCATTTCTTCTACCACAAGTAACTTCAATGTAGCTCGTTTCACTTCCTGGAGGTTTTCATAGATTGTCATTTTGCCTGTGCAGTAAATACGGCATTGCTCTTTCTGCCGGGAACCTTCTTGTCTTAGCGGGGCATTTTTCTTCTTCCTCGTTCAAACTGGATTTTGCCGTTGAGCTTCCTACAGAATTGTTCGATCTGCTAAGATCGTTTTTGTCTAGGCGGGGTATTATATTACCCCTCTGCACCTTCGATGTATCTGCTTCAGTGTACCTGGTTTTATTTCTGCCTGGTACAATGGGTACCCTACGGCCAGCGACAATGCTCTATCTGCTAGGAGTTGTTCGGTTAAAGTGGTCGTTCATTGTCCCCTAAGCAGCTTCAAGGTGTCTGCTTTTACTTCTTGGAAGATTTCATCCTGGGTAATGGATACTGTATTTTGCCGTTGAACCTCCTACGGTATTACTCTTTCTGCTGAAGACCCTATTGTCTCATCGGGTTATTTTATTCTTCCTCGTTCAATTTCAGTGTACTTGCTTTTATTTCTGCGTGATGCTTCATCAACTACAAGGGAGACTGAACTACCATTGACATTGTTCTATCTAGTATCATTTGTTCTGTGTAAACCTGGGCATTTCTGCTATCCCAAGTAACTTCAATGTATCTCGTTTCACTTCGTGGAGGTTTTCATAGAGGTTCATGGATTTTTGCTGTTGCACTCCCTACGGCGTTGCTCTTTCTGCTAACAACCTTCTTGTCTAAGCGGGGTATTTTATTCTTCCTCTTTCAACTTCAGTGTACCTGCTCTTATTTCGTCGTGGTGTCTGAGCATGTACAACGAACAGTCTACTACTCCCTATCTGGAAGGAGTTGTTCGGTTAACGTGGTCGTTCATTGTCCCCTAAGCAGCTTCAAGGTGTCTGCTTTTACTTCTTGGAAGATTTCATCCTGGGTAATGGATACTGTATTTTGCCGTTGCACCTCCTTCGTACGGCATTGCTCTTTCTGCTGAGGAACCTCTTGTCTAATAGGGATATTTTATCCTTCCTCGCTCAACTTCAGTGTACCTGCTTTTATTTCTGCGTGGTGCTTCATCCATTACAACCGAGATAGTACTACCACTCATATAGCTCTATCTGCTGAGTTGTTCTGTGTATGCGTGGTCATTTCTTCTACCACAAGCAACTTCAATGTACCTGGTGTAAGTTCTTGGACGTTTTCATCCAGTGTAATGCTTACTGGATTTTGCCGTTCAAATTTCTGCGGCATTGCTCTTTCTGCTAAGCGTTCAACTTCAGTGTACCAGCTTTTATTTCGTCGTGGTCTCTGAGCAGGTACAAGGGAGACTTAGTTCCACAGAGTTTGCTCTATCTGCTGGAAATGTTCTTGTGAACGTGCTCATTTCTTTGACCACCAGCAACTTCAATGTATCTCGCGTTACTTCTTCGAGGATTGCATCCAGTGTAATTGGTACTGGATTTTGCCGTTGAGCTTCCTACGGAATTGTTCGATCTGCTAAGGTCGTTTTTGTCTGAGCAGGGTATTTTATTTTTCCCCGTGTACGTTCAGTGTATCTGCTTTTATTTCAGCGTGGTGCTTCACCTTGTACAACGGAGACGGAGCTACCATTGACATTGCTCTATCTAGTATGATTGGTTCTGTTTAAACCTGGTCATTTCTTCTACCACAAGTATCTTCAATGTATCTCGTTTCACGTCCTAGAGGTTTTCATAGATTGTCATTTTGCCTGTGCAGTCAATGCGGCATTGCTCTTTCTGCTGGGAACCTTCTTGTCTTAGCGGGGCATTTTTCTTCTTCCTCGTTCACACTGGATTTTGCCGTTGAGCTTCCTACAGAATTGTTCGATCTGCTAAGATCGTTTTTGTCTAAGCGGGGTATTATATTCCCCCCTGCACCTTCGGTGTATCTGCTTCAGTGTACCTGGTGTTATTTCTGCCTGGTACAATGGGGACCCTACTGCCACCGACAATGCTCTATCTGCTAGGAGTTGTTCTGTTAACGTGGTCGTTCATTGTCCCCTAAGCAGCTTCAAGGTGGTCTGCTTTTACTTCTTGGAAGATTTCATCCTGGGTAATGGATACTGTATTTTGCCGTTCAACCTCCTACGGTATTACTCTTTCTGCTGAGGACCCTTCTTGTCTCATCGGGTTATTTGATTCGTCCTCGTTCAACTTCAGTGTAGTTGCTTTTATTTCTCCGTGGTGCTTCATGAAGTACAAGGAAGCCTGAACTACCATGGACATTGTTCTATCTATTATCATTTGTTCTGTGTAAACCTGGGCATTTCTGCTACCCCAAGTAACTTCAATGGATCTCGTTTCACTTCCTGGAGGTTTTCATAGAGGTTCATGGATTTTGCTGTTGCACTCCCTAGGGCATTGCTCTTTCTGCTAACAACCTTCTTGTCTAAGCGGGGTATTTTATTCTTCCTCTTTCAACTTCAGTGTACCTGCTTTTATTTCCTCGTGGTGTCTAGCATGTACAACGAACAGTCTACTCCCTATCTGGTAGGAGTTGTTCGGTTAACGTGGTCGTTCCTTGTCCCCTAAGCAGCTTCAAGGTGTCTGCTTTTACTTCTTGGAAGATTTCATCCTGGGTAATGGATACTGTATTTTGCCGTTGCACCTTCTACGTACGGCATTGCTCTTTCGGCAGAGGAACCTCTTGTCTAATAGGGATTTTTTATCCTTCCTCGTTCAACTTCATTGTACCTGCTTTTATTTCTGCGTGGTGCTTCATCCATTACAACCGAGATAGTACTACCACTCATATAGCTCTATCTGCTGAGTTGGTCATTTCTTCTACCACAAGCAACTTCAATGTACCTGGTGTAAGTTCTTGGACGTTTTCATCCAGTGTAATGCTTACTGGATTTTGCCGTTCAAATTTCTGCGGCATTGCTCTTTCTGCTAAGCGTTCAACTTCAGTGTACCAGCTTTTATTTCGTCGTGGTCTCTGAGCAGGTACAAGGGAGACTTAGTTCCACAGAGTTTGCTCTATCTGCTGGAAATGTTCTTGTGAACGTGCTCATTTCTTTGACCACCAGCAACTTCAATGTATCTCGCGTTACTTCTTCGAGGATTGCATCCAGTGTAATTGGTACTGGATTTTGCCGTTGAGCTTCCTACGGAATTGTTCGATCTGCTAAGGTCGTTTTTGTCTGAGCGGGGTATTTTATTTTTCCCCGTGTACGTTCAGTGTATCTGCTTTTATTTCAGCGTGGTGCTTCACCTTGTACAACGGAGACGGAGCTACCATTGACATTGCTCTGTCCAGTATGATTTGTTCTGTGTAAACCTGGTTATTTCTTCTACCAAAAGTAACTTCACTGTATCTCGTTTCACTTCCTGGAGGTTTTCATAGAGTGTCATAAATGATGGATTTTGCCTGTGCAGCCAATACTGCATTGCTCTCTCTGCTGGGAACCTTCTTGTCTTAGCGCGGCACTTTCTTCTTCCTCGTTCAACCTCAGTGTACCTGGTTCTATTTCTGCGTGGTGTCTGAGCATGTACAAAGGGGACCCTACTGCCACCGACAATGCTCTATCTGCTAGGAGTTGGTCGGTTAACGTGGTCGCTCATTGTCCCCTAAGCAGCTTCAAGGTGTCTGCTTTTACTTCTTGGAAGATTTCATCCTGGGTAACGGATACTGTATTTTGCCGTTGAACCTCCCCCTGTACCTTCAGTGTATCTGCTTTTATTTCAGCGTGGTGCTTCACCTTGTACAACGGAGACGGAGCTACCATTGACATTGCTCTATCTAGTATGATTGGTTCTGTGTAAACCTGGTCATTTCTTCTACCACAAGTAACTTCAATGTATCTCGTTTCACGTCCTAGAGGTTTTCATAGATTGTCATTTTGCCTGTGCAGTCAATGCAGCATTGCTGTTTCTGCTGGGAACCTTCTTGTCTTAGCGGGGCATTTTCCTCTTCCTCGTTCAAACTGGATTTTGAAGTAGAGCTTCCTACGGAATTGTTCGATCTGCTAAGATCGTTTTTGTCTAAGCGGGGCATTATATTTCCACTCACTGCACCTTTAGTGTATCTGCTTCAGGGTACCTGGTTTTATTTCTGCCTGGTCTCTGAGCAAGTACAATGGGTACCCTACTGCCACCGACAATGCTCTATCTGCTAGGAGTTGTTCGGTTTTAACGTGGTCGTTCATTGTCCTCTAAGCAGCTTCAAGGTGTCTTCTTTACCTTCTTGGAAGATTTCATCCTGGGTAATGGATACTGTATTTTGCCGTTGCACCTCCTATGGCATTGCTCTTTCTGCTGAGGAACCTCTCCCTGAACCTTCAGTATATCTTCTTCAGTGTACTTTGTTTTATATCTGCCAGGTCTGTGAGCAAGTACAATGGGGACCATACTGCCACCGACAATGCTCTATCTGCTAGGAGTTGTTCGTTTAACGTGGTCGTTCATTGTCCCCTAAGAAACTTCGAGGTGTCTGCTTTTACCTCTTGGAAGATTTCATCGTGGGTAATGGATACTGTATTTTTCCTAGGGTTAGGGATAGGTTTAGGGTTAGTGTTAGGGTAATTAGTGTTAGGGTAAGGGTAAGGTTTAAGGTTAGGGTTAGGGTTACGGTTTGCTCTTTCTGCTGAGGAACTTCTTGTCTAATCGGGATATTTCATCCTTCCTCGTTCAACTTCAGTGTACCTACTTTTATTTCTGCGTGGTGCTTCATCGACTACAACCGAGACAGTACTACCACTCATATAGCTCTATCTGCTAAGAGGTGTTCTGTGTATGCGTCGTCATTTCTTGTACCACAAGCAACTTCAATGTATCTGGTGTTAGTTCTTGGACGTTTTCATCCAGTGTAATGCTTACTGGATTTTGCCATTCAAATTTCTACGGCATTGCTCTTTCTGCTAATCGGGGTATTAATTATATGCTTCCTCGTTCAACTTCAGTGTACCAGCTTTTATTTCGTCGTGGTCTCTGCGCAGGTACAAGGGAGACTGTACTTCCACCGAGTTTGCTCTATCTCCTAGAGCTTTTCTTGTGAACGTGCTCATTTCTTTGACCACAAGCAACTTCAAGGTATCTCGTGTTACTTCTTCGAGGATTTCATCCAGTGTAATTGGTTCTGGATTTTGCCGTTGAGCTTGCTACGGAATTGTTCGATCTGCTAAGATCGTTTTTGTCTAAGCGGGGTATTATATTTTCCCCCACGGCATCTTCAGTTGTATCTGCTTCAGTGTACCTGCTTTTATTGCTGCGTGGTGCGTGAGCAAGTACAATGGGGAGTCTACTGCCACCGACAATGCTCTATCTGCTAGGAGTTGTTCTGTTAACGTGGTCGTTCATTGTCCCCTAAGCAGCTTCAAGGTGTCTGCTTTTACTTCTTCGAAGATTTCATCCTGGGTAATGCATACTGTGTTTTGCAGTTGTACCTCCTACGGCATTGCTCTTTCTGCTGAGGACCCTATTATCTAAACGGGATATTTTATCCTTCCTCGTTCAACTTCAGTGTACGAGCTTTTATTTCGTCGTGGTTTCGGAGCAGGTACAAGGGTACTTCCACCGAGTTTCTTCTATCTCCTAGAGTTGTTCTTGTGAACGTGATCATTTCTTTGAACACCAGCAACTTCAATGTATCTCCTTACTTCGAGGATTTCATTCAGTGTAATTGTTACTGGATTTTGAAGTAGGGCTTCCTACGGAATTGTTCGATCTGCTAAGATCGTTTTTGTCTAAGCGGGGTATTTTATTTTTCCCCCTGTACCTTCAGTGTATCTGCTTTTATTTCAGCGTGGTGCTTCATCTCGTACAACGGAGACGGAGCTACCATTGACATTGCTTTAACTTCTTGGAAGTTTTCATCGTAGGTAATGGATACTGTATTTTGCTGTTGAATCTCCTACGGCATTACTCTTTCTGCTGAGGACCCTCTTGTCTAATCGGGTTATTTTATTCTTCCTCGTTCAACTTCAGTGTACCTGCTTTTATTTCTGCGTGGTGCTTCGTCATGTACAACGGAAACTGAACTACCATTGACATTGTTCTATCTAGTATCATTTGTTCGGTGTAAACCAGGGCATTTCTGCTTCCCCAAGTAACTTCAATGTATCTCCTTTCACTTCCTGGAGGTTTTCATAGAGTGTCATGGATTTTACTGTTGCAGTCCCTACTGCATTGCTCTTTCTACTAACAACCTTCTTGTCTAAGTTGGGTATTTTATTCTTCGTCTTTCAACTTCAGAGTACCAGCTTTTATTTCGTCGTGGTCCCTGAGCAGGTACAAGGGAGAGTGTGCTTCCACCGAGATTGCTCTATCTCCTAGAGTTGTTCTTGTGAACGTGATCATTTCTTTGAACACCAGCAACTTCAATGTATCTCCTCACTTCGAGGATTTCATTCAGTGTAATTGTTACTGGATTTTGAAGTAGGGCTTCCTACGGAATTGTTCGATCTGCTAAGATCGTTTTTGTCTAAGCGGGGTATTATATTTCCACTCCCTGCACCTTCAGTATATCTGCTTCAGTGTACTTTGTTTTATATCTGCCTGGTGATATTGCCTGTGAGCAAGTACAATGGGGAAACTACTGCCACCGACAATGCTCTATCTGCTAGGAGTTGTTCGGTTAACGTGGTCGTTCATTGTCCCCTAAGCAACTTCAAGGTGTCTGCTTTACCTCTTGGAAGATTTCATCGTGGGGAATGGATACTGTATTTTGCCATTGCACCTCCTACGGCATTGCTCTTTCTGCTGAGGACCCTATTATCTAATCGGGATATTTTATCCTTCCTCGTTCAACATCAGTGTACCAGCTTTTATTTCGTCGTGGTCTCTGAGCAGGTACAAGGGAGACTGTACTTCGACCGAGTTTGCTCTATCTCCTAGAGTTGTTCTTGTGAACGTGCTCATTTCTTTGACCACAAGCAACTTCTATGTACCTTGTGTTACTTCTTCTAGGATTTCATCCAGTGTAATTGGTACTGGATTTTGCCGTTGAACTTCCTACGGAATTGTTCGATCTGCTAAGATCGTTTTTGTCTAAGCGGGGTATTTTCTTTTCCCCCCTGTACCTTCAGTGTATCTGCTTTTATTTTAGCGTGGTGCTTCATCTTGTACAACGGAGACGGAGCTACCATTGACATTGCTCTATCTAGTATGATTTGTTCTGTGTAAACCTGGTCATTTCTTCTACCACGAGTAACTTCAATGTATCTCGTTTCACTTCCTGGAGGTTTTCATAGATTGTCATGGATGATGGATTTTGCCTGTGCAGTAAATACGGCATTGCTCTCTCGGTTGGGAACCTTGTCTTAGCGGGGCATTTTCTTCTTCCTCGTTCAAACTGGATTTTGCCGTTGAGCTTCCCTACAGAATTGTTCGATCTGCTAAGATCGTTTTTGTCTAAGCGGGGTATTATATTCCCCCCCTGCACTTCACTGTATCTGCTTCAGTGTACCTGGCTTTATGGGGACCCTACTGCCACCGACAATGCTCTATCTGCTAGGAGTTGTTCTGTTAAGGTGGTCGTTCATTGTCCCCTAAGCAGCTTCAAGGTGTCTGCTTTAACTTCTTGGAAGATTCCACCCTTGGTAATGGATAGTGTATTTTGTCGTTGGACCTCCTACGGTATTACTCTTTCTGCTGAGAACCCTCTTGTCTCATCGGGTTATTTTATTCTTCCTCGTTCAACTTCAGTGTACTTGCTTTTATTTCGGAGTGGTGCTTCATCAAGTACAAGAGAGACAGAACTACCATTGACATTGTTCTATCTAGTATCATTTGTTTTGTGTAAACCTGGGCATTTCTGCTACCCCAAGTAACTTCAATGTATCTCGTTTCACTTCGTGGAGGTTTTCATAGAGGTTCATGGATTTTGCTGTTGCACTCCCTACGGCATTGCTCTTCCTGCTGAGGAACCTCTTGTCTAATAGGGATATTTTATCCTTCCTCGTTCAACTTCAGTGTACCTGCTTTTATTTCTGCGTGGTGCTTCATCCATTACAACCGAGATAGTACTACCACTCATATAGCTCTATCTGCTAAGAGTTGTTCTGTATAAGCGTGGTCATTTCTTCTGCCTCAAGCAACTTCAAAGTATCTGGTGTTAGTTCTTGGACGTTTTCATCCAGTGTAATGCTTACTGGATTTTGCCGTTCAAATTTCTACGGCATTGCTCTTTCTTCTAAGCGGGGTATTATATGCTTCCGCGTTCAACTTCAGTGTACCAGCTTTTATTTCGTCGTGGTCTCTGAGCAGGAACAAGGGAGACTGTACTTCCACCGAGATTGCTCTATCTCCTAGAGTTCTTGTGAAGGTAGTCATTTCTTTGACCACCAGCAACTTCAGTGTATCTCGTGGTACTTCTTCGAGGATGTCATCCATTGTAATTGGTACTGGATTTTGCCGTTGAACTTCCTACGGAATTGTTCGATCTGCTAAGATCGTTTTTGTCTAAGCGGGGTATTATATTTCCACCCCCTGCACCTTCAGTGTATCTGCTTCAGTGTACCCGGTTTTATATCTGCCTGGTCTCTGAGCAAGTGCAATGGGGACCCTACTGCCACCGACCATGCTCTATCTGCTGGAGTTGTACGGTTAACGTGGTCGTTCATTTTCTCCTAAACAGCTTCAAAGTGTCTCCTTTTACTTCTTGGAAGATTTCATCCTGGGTAATGGATACTGTATTTTGCCTAGGGTTTGGGTTAGGGTTAGGGTTAGGGTTAGGGTTAGCGTTAGAGTTAGGGTTACGGTTAGGGTTAGGGTTCGGGTTAGGTTTAGGGTTAGGGTTAGGGTGAGGGTTAGGGTTAGCGTTAGGGTTAGGGTTAGGGTTAGGGTTAGGGAAACGGTTAGGGTTAAGGTTAGGGTTAGGGTTAGCTTTAGGGTTAGGGTTAGGGTTAGGGTTAGGGAAACGGTTAGGGTTAGGGTTAGGGTTAGCTTTAGGGTTAGGGTTAGGGTTAGGGAAACGGTTAGGTTTAGGGTTAGGGTTAGTGTTAGGGAAACGGTTAGGGTTAGGCTTAGGGTTAGCTTTAGGGTTAGGGTTACGGTTAGGGTTAGGTTAACGGTTAGGGTTAGGGTTAGGGTTAGGGTTAGGTTTAGGGTTAGGGTTAGGTTTAAGGTTAGCTTTAGGGTTAGGGTTAGGGTGAGGTTTAGGGTTACTGTTAGGGTTAGCGTTAGGGTTAGCGTTAGGGTTGGGGTTAGGGTTAGTTTTAGCCTTAGCTTTATGGTTAGGGTTAGGGTTACTATTAGTGTTAGGGAAACGGTTAGGGTTAGAGTTAGGGTTAGGGAAAAGGTTAGGGTTAGCTTTAGGGTTAGGGTTAGGATTAGGGTTAGTGTTAGCGTTAGGGTTAGGGTTAGGGAAACGGTTAGGGCTAGGGTTTGGGTTAGGGTTAGCTTTAGGGTTAGGTTTAGGGTTAGCTTTAGGGTTAGGGTTAGGGTTAGGGTTAGCGTTAAGGTTAGGGTTTAGGGTTAGGGTTAGGTTTAGGGAAACGGTTAGGGTTAGGGTTAGGGTTAGATTTAGGGTTAGGGTTGGGGAAACGGTTAGGGTTATGGTTAGGGTTAGGGTAAGGGTTAGGGTTAGGGAAACGGTGAGGGTTAGGGTTAGGGTTAGGGTTAGGGTTAGGGAATGGGTAAGGGTTAGGGTTAGGGTTAGGGTTAGGGAAACGGTTAGGGTTAGGGTTAAGATAGGGTTAGGGTTAGGGTTAGGTTTAGGTTTAGGGAAACGGTTAGGGTTCAGGTTAGGGTTAGGGTAAGGGTTAGGGTTAGAGAAACGGTGAGGGTTAGGGTTAGGGTTAGGGTTAGGGTTAGGGAATGGGTTAGGGTTAGGGTTAGGGAAACGGTTAGGGTTAGGGTTAAGGTTAGGGTTAAGGTTAGGGTTAGGGTTAGGGTAAGGGTTAGGGTTAGGGAAACGGTGAGGGTTAGGGTTAGGGTTAGGGTTAGGGAATGGGTAAGGGTTAGGGTTAGGGTTAGGGAAACGGTTAGGATTAGGGGTAAGGTTAGGGTTAGGGTTAGGGTTAGGGAAACGGTTAGGGTTAGGTTTACGGTTGGGGTTAGGTTTAGGGAAACGGTTAGGGTTAGGGTTAGGATTAGGGTTAGCTTTTGGTTTAGGGTTAGGGTTATGGTTAGGGTTAGGGAAACGGTTAGGGTTAGGGTTAGGGTAAGGGTTAGGGTTAGGATTAGGGTTAGGGAATGGGTAAGGGTTAGGGTTAGGGTTAGGGTTAGGGTTAGGGAAACGGTTAGGGTTAGGGTTAAGTTTAGGGTTAGCTTAAGGGTTAGGGTTAGGGTTAGGGTTAGCGAAACTGTTAGGGTTAGGTTTAGGGTTAGGGTTAGGTTTAGGGAAACGGTGAGGGTTAGCGTTAGGTTTAGGGTTAGGGTTAGGGAAACGGTTAGGGTTAGGGTTAAGGTTAGGGTTAGGGTTAGGTTTAGGGAAATGGTTAGGGTTAGGGTTAGGGTTAGTTTTAGGCTTAGGGTTAGGGTTAGGGTTAGCGAAACGGTTAGGGTTAGGGTTAGGGTTAGGGTTAGGGTTAGTTTTAGGCTTAGGGTTAGGGTTAGGGTTAGCGAAACGGTTAGGGTTAGGGTTAGGGTTAGGGTTAGGGTTAGCTTTAGGGTTAGGGTTAGGGTTAGGGTTAGCTTTAGGGTTAGGGTTAGGATTAGGGTTAGGGTTAGGGTTAAGTTTAGGGTTAGGGTTAGGGAAACGGTTAGGGTTATGGTTAGGGTTAGGGTTAGCTTTAGCGTTAGGGTTAGGGTTAGGGTTAGCGAAACGGTTAGGGTTAGGTTTAGGTTTAGGGTGAGGTTTAGGGAAACGGTTAGGGATAGGGTTAGGGTTAGGGTTAGATTTAGGGTTAGGGTTAGGGTTAGGGTTAGGGTTAGGGAAACGGTGAGGGTTAGGGTTAGGGTTAGGGTTAAGTTTAGGGTTAGGGTTAGGGAAACGGTTAGGGTTAGGGTTAGGGTTAAGGTTAGGGTTAGGGTTAGGGTTAGGGAAACGGTTAGGGTTAGGGTTAGGTTAAGGGTTAGGGTTAGGGAAACGGTGAGGGTTAGGGTTAGGATTAGCTTTAGGGTTAGGGTTAGGGTTAGCGAAACGGTTAGGGTTAGGTTTAGGGTTAGGGTTAGGGTTAGCGAAACGGTTACGGTTAGGGTTAGGGTTAGGGTTAGGGTTAGCTTTAGGGTTAGGGTTAGGGTTAGGGTTAAGTTTAGGGTTAGGGTTAGGGAAACGGTTAGGGTTAGGGTTAGGTTAAGGGTTAGGGTTAGGGAAACGGTGAGGGTTAGGGTTAGGATTAGCTTTAGGGTTAGGGTTAGGGTTAGCGAAACGGTTAGGGTTAGGTTTAGGGTTAGGGTTAGGTTTAGGGAAACGGTTAGGGTTAGGGTTAGGGTTAGGGTTAGCTTTAGGGTTAGGGTTAGGGTTAGGGTTAGGGAAACGGTTAGGGTTAGGGTTAGGGAATGGGTAAGGGTTAGGGTTAGGGTTAGGGTTAGGGAAACGGTTAGGGTTAGGGTTAGGTTTAGAGTAAGGGTTAGGGTTAGGGAAACGGTGAGGGTTAGGGTTAGGGTTAGGGTTAGGGAATGGGTAAGGGTTAGGGTTAGAGTTAGGGTTAGATTAGGGTTAGGGTTACGGTTAGGGTTAGGGTTAGGGAAACGGGGAGGGTTAGGGTTAGGGAATGGGTAAGGGTTAGGGTTAGGGTTAGGGTTAGGGAAACGGTTAGGGTTAGGGTTAGGTTTAGAGTAAGGGTTAGGGTTAGGGAAACGGTGAGGGTTAGGGTTAGGGAATGGGTAAGGGTTAGGGTTAGGGTTAGGGTTAGGGAAACGGTTAGGGTTAGGGTTAGGGAATGGGTAAGGGTTAGGGTTAGGGTTAGGGTTAGGGAAACGGTTAGGGTTAGGGTTAGGTTTAGAGTAAGGGTTAGGGTTAGGGAAACGGTGAGGGTTAGGGTTAGGTTTAGAGTAAGGGTTAGGGTTAGGGAAACGGTGAGGGTTAGGGTTAGGAAATGGGTAAGGGTTAGGGTTAGGGTTAAGGTTAGGGAAACGGTTAGGGTTAGGGTTAGGTTTAGAGTAAGGGTTAGGGTTAGGGAAACGGTGAGGTTTAGGGTTAGGGTTAAGGTTAGGGTTAGGTAAACGGTTAGGGTTAGGGTTAAGGTTAGGGTTAGGGTTAGGGTTAGGGAAACGGTTAGGGTTAGGGTTAGGGTTAGGGAAACGGTTAGGGTTAGGGTTAGGTTTAGGGAAAAGGTTAGGGTTAGGGTTAGGGTTAGCTTTATGGTTAGGGTTAGGGAAACGGTTAGGGTTAGGGTTATGTTTAGGGTTAGTGTTAGGGTTAGGGTTAGCTTTAGGGTCAGGTTTACGGTTGGGCTTAGGGTTAGGGTTAGCTTTAGGGTTAGGGTTAGGGTTAGGTTTAGGGTTAGGGTGAGGGTTAGGGTTTGCTTTAGGGTTAGGGTTAGGGTTAGGGTTAGCGAAACTGTTAGGGTTAGGTTTAGGATTAGGTTTAGGGTTAGGGTTAGGGTTAGGGTTAGAGTAAGGGTTAGGGTTAGGGTAACGGTGAGGGTTAGTGTTAGGGTTAGGGTTAGCTTTAGGGTCAGGTTTACGGTTGGGCTTAGGGTTAGGGTTAGCTTTAGGGTTAGGGTTAGGGTTAGGTTTAGGGTTAGGGTGAGGGTTAGGGTTTGCTTTAGGGTTAGGGTTAGGGTTAGGGTTAGCGAAACTGTTAGGGTTAGGTTTAGGATTAGGTTTAGGGTTAGGGTTAGGGTTAGGGTTAGAGTAAGGGTTAGGGTTAGGGTAACGGTGAGGGTTAGTGTTAGGGTTAGTGTTAGGGTTAGGGTAAAGGTTAGGGTTCGGGTTAGGGTTACCTTTAGGGGTAGGGTTAGGGTTAGGGTTAGGGAAACGGTTAGGGTTAGGGTTAGGTTTAGGGTTAATGTTAGGGTTAGGGTTAGCTTTAGGGTTAGGTTTACGGTTGGGGTTAGGGTTAATGTTAGCTTTAGGGTTAGGGTTAGGGTTAGTGTTAGGGAAACGGTTAGGGTTAGGGTTAGCTTATGGTTAGGGTTAGGGTTAGGGAAACGGTTAGGTTTAGGGTTAGGGTTAGGGTAGGGTTAGGGTTAGCGTTAGGGTTAGGGTTAGGGTTAGGGTTAGTGTTAGAGAGAAGGTTAGGGTTAGGGTTAATGTTAGGGTTAGCTTTAGGGTTAGGGTTAGGGTTAGGGTTAGGTTAACGGTTAGGGTTAGGGTTAGGGTTAGGTTTAGGGTTAGGGTTAGGTTTAAGGTTAACTTTAGGGTTAGGGTTAGGGTGAGATTTATTGTTAGGGTTAGGGTTAGCGTTAGGGTTAGCGTTAGGGTTGGGGGTTAGGGTTAGTTTTAGGGTTAGCTTTATGGTTAGGGTTAGGGTTACTATTAGTGTTAGAGAAACAGTTAGGGTTAGGGTTAGGGTTAGGTTAGGGTTAGGTTAGGGTTAGGGGTAGGGTTAGGGTTAGGTTTAGGGTTAGGTTTAGGGAAACGGTAACGGTTAGGGTTAGGGTTAGGGTTAGGGTTAGGGTTAGGGTTAGGAAAACAGGGTTAGGGTTAGGGTTAGCTTTAGGGTTAGGGTAAGGGTTAGGGTTAGCAAAACGGTTATGTTAGGTTAGGGTTAGGGTTAAGTTTAGGGAAACGGTTAGGGTTAGGGTTAGGGTTAGCTTTAGGGTTAGGGTTAGGGTTACGGTTAGGGTTAGGGAAACGGTTAGGGTTAGGGTTAGGGTTAGGGTAAGGGTTAGGGTTAGGAAAACGGTGAGGGTTAGTGTTAGGGTTAGTGTTAGGGTTAGGGAAAAGGTTAGGGTTAGGATTAGGGTTAGCTTTAGGGTTAGGGTTAGGGTTTGGGTTAGGGAAACGTTTAGGGTTAGGGTAAGTTTTAGGGTTAGTGTTAGGGTTAGGGTTAGGGTTAGGGTTAGGGTAAGGGTTAGGGTTAGGGAAACGGTGAGGGTTAGTGTTAGGGTTAGCGTTAGGATTAGGGAAAAGGTTAGGGTTAGGGTTAGGGTTAGCTTTAGGGTTAGGGTTAGGGTTAGTGTTAGGGAAACGGTTAGGGTTAGGGTTAGGTTTAGGGTCAGTGTTAGGGTTAGGGTTAGCTTTAGGGTTAGGTTTACGGTTGGGGTTAGGGTTAGGGTTAGCTTTAGGGTTAGGGTTAGGGTTAGGGAAACGGTTAGGGTTAGGGTTAGGGTTAGCTTTAATGTTAGGGTTAGGGTTAGCTTTAGGGTTAGGGTTAGGGTTAGGGTTAGGTTTAGGGTTAGCGTTAGGATTAGGGAAAAGGTTAGGGTTAGGGTTAGGGTTAGCTTTAGGGTTAGGGTTAGGGTTAGTGTTAGGGAAACGGTTAGGGTTAGGGTTAGGTTTACCGTCAGTGTTAGGGTTAGGGTTAGCTTTAGGGTTAGGTTTACGGTTGGGGTTAGGGTTAGGGTTAGCTTTAGGGTTAGGGTTAGGGTTAGGGAAACGGTTAGGGTTAGGGTTAGGGTTAGCTTTAATGTTAGGGTTAGGGTTAGCTTTAGGGTTAGGGTTAGGGTTAGGGTTAGGTTTAGGGTTAGGGTTAGGGTTAGGGTTAGGTTTAGGGTTAGGGTTAGGTTTAAGGTTAGCTTTAGGGTTAGGGTTAGGGTGAGGTTTTGGGTTAGGGTTAGGGTTAGCGTTAGCGTTAGCGTTAGGGTTGGGGTTAGGATTAGTTTTAGGGTTAGCTTTATGGTTAAGGTTAGGGTTACTATTAGAGTTAGGGAAACGGTTAGGGTTAGGGTTAGGGTTAGGGTTAGGGTTAGGGAAACGGTTAGGGTTAGGGTTAGGGTTAGGGTTAGCTTTAGGGTTAAGGTTAGGGTTAGGTTTAAGGTTAAGGTTAGGGTTAGGTTTAAGGTTAGGGTTAGGGTTAGGGTTGGAGTTAGGGTTAGGGTTAGGGCTATGGTTAGGGTTAGGTTTAGCTAAACGGTAACGGTTAGGGTTAGGGTTAGGGTTAGCGTTAGGGTTAGGGTAAGGGTAAGGGTAAGGGTTAGGGTTAACGTTAGGTTTAGGGTTAGCGTTAGGGTTAGGGTAAGGGTAAGGGTTAGGGTTAACGTTAGGGTTAGGGTTAGTGTTAGTGTTAAGGTTAGGGTTAGGGTTAGCCTTAGGGTTAGGGTTAGGGTTTGCTCTCTCTCTATTGAGGAACTTCTTGTCTAATCGGGATATTTCATCCTTCCTTGTTCAACTTCAGTGTACCTACTTTTATTTCTGAGTGGTGCTTCCTCAAGTACAACGGAGACTGAACTACCATTGACATTGTTCTATCTACTATCATTTTTTTCCGTGTAAACCTGGGTATTTTTGCTACCCCAAATAACTTCAATGTATCTCGTTTCACTTCCTGGAGGTTTTCATAGAGTGTCCTGGATTTTGCTGTTGCATTCCCTACGGCATTGCTCTAAGCGGGGTATTTTATTCTTCCTCGCTCAACTTCAGTGTACCTGCTTTTATTTCTGCGTGGTGCTTCATCCATTACAACCGAGATAGTACTACCACTCATATAGCTCTATCTGCTAAGAGCTGTTCTATGTAGGCGTGGTCATTTCTTCTGCCACAAGGAACTTCAATGTATCTGGTTTTAGTTCTTGGACGTTTTCATCCAGTGTAATACTTACTGGATTTTGCAGTTCAAATTTCTACGGCATTGCTCTTTCTTCTAAGCGGGGTATTATATGCTTCCTGGTTCAACTTCAGTGTACCAGCTTTTAGTTCGTCGTGGTCTCTGAGCAGGAGCAAGGGAGACTGTACTTCCACCGAGATTGCTCTGTCTCCTAGAGTTGTTCTTGTGAACGTGCTCATTTCTTTGACCACAAGCAACTTCTATGTTTCTTGTGTTACTTCTAGGATTTCATCCAGTGTAATTGGTACTGGATTTTGCCAGTGAACTTCCTACGGAATTGTTCGATCTGCTAAGATCGTTTTTGTCTAAGCGGGTTTTTTATTTTTTCCCCCTGTACCTTCAGTGTATCTGCTTTTAATTCAGCGTGGTGCTTCATCTTGTACAACGGAGACGGAGCTACCATTGACATTGCTCTATCTAGTATGATTTGTTCTGTGTAAACCTGGTCATTTCTTCTACCACAAGTAACTTCAATGTAGCTCGTTTCACTTCCTGGAGGTTTTCATAGATTGTCATTTTGCCTGTGCAGTAAATACGGCATTGCTCTTTCTGCCGGGAACCTTCTTGTCTTAGCGGGGCATTTTTCTTCTTCCTCGTTCAAACTGGATTTTGCCGTTGAGCTTCCTACAGAATTGTTCGATCTGCTAAGATCGTTTTTGTCTAGGCGGGGTATTATATTACCCCTCTGCACCTTCGATGTATCTGCTTCAGTGTACCTGGTTTTATTTCTGCCTGGTACAATGGGTACCCTACGGCCAGCGACAATGCTCTATCTGCTAGGAGTTGTTCGGTTAAAGTGGTCGTTCATTGTCCCCTAAGCAGCTTCAAGGTGTCTGCTTTTACTTCTTGGAAGATTTCATCCTGGGTAATGGATACTGTATTTTGCCGTTGAACCTCCTACGGTATTACTCTTTCTGCTGAAGACCCTATTGTCTCATCGGGTTATTTTATTCTTCCTCGTTCAATTTCAGTGTACTTGCTTTTATTTCTGCGTGATGCTTCATCAACTACAAGGGAGACTGAACTACCATTGACATTGTTCTATCTAGTATCATTTGTTCTGTGTAAACCTGGGCATTTCTGCTATCCCAAGTAACTTCAATGTATCTCGTTTCACTTCGTGGAGGTTTTCATAGAGGTTCATGGATTTTTGCTGTTGCACTCCCTACGGCGTTGCTCTTTCTGCTAACAACCTTCTTGTCTAAGCGGGGTATTTTATTCTTCCTCTTTCAACTTCAGTGTACCTGCTCTTATTTCGTCGTGGTGTCTGAGCATGTACAACGAACAGTCTACTACTCCCTATCTGGAAGGAGTTGTTCGGTTAACGTGGTCGTTCATTGTCCCCTAAGCAGCTTCAAGGTGTCTGCTTTTACTTCTTGGAAGATTTCATCCTGGGTAATGGATACTGTATTTTGCCGTTGCACCTCCTTCGTACGGCATTGCTCTTTCTGCTGAGGAACCTCTTGTCTAATAGGGATATTTTATCCTTCCTCGCTCAACTTCAGTGTACCTGCTTTTATTTCTGCGTGGTGCTTCATCCATTACAACCGAGATAGTACTACCACTCATATAGCTCTATCTGCTGAGTTGTTCTGTGTATGCGTGGTCATTTCTTCTACCACAAGCAACTTCAATGTACCTGGTGTAAGTTCTTGGACGTTTTCATCCAGTGTAATGCTTACTGGATTTTGCCGTTCAAATTTCTGCGGCATTGCTCTTTCTGCTAAGCGTTCAACTTCAGTGTACCAGCTTTTATTTCGTCGTGGTCTCTGAGCAGGTACAAGGGAGACTTAGTTCCACAGAGTTTGCTCTATCTGCTGGAAATGTTCTTGTGAACGTGCTCATTTCTTTGACCACCAGCAACTTCAATGTATCTCGCGTTACTTCTTCGAGGATTGCATCCAGTGTAATTGGTACTGGATTTTGCCGTTGAGCTTCCTACGGAATTGTTCGATCTGCTAAGGTCGTTTTTGTCTGAGCGGGGTATTATATTCCCCCCTGCACCTTCGGTGTATCTGCTTCAGTGTACCTGGTGTTATTTCTGCCTGGTACAATGGGGACCCTACTGCCACCGACAATGCTCTATCTGCTAGGAGTTGTTCTGTTAACGTGGTCGTTCATTGTCCCCTAAGCAGCTTCAAGGTGGTCTGCTTTTACTTCTTGGAAGATTTCATCCTGGGTAATGGATACTGTATTTTGCCGTTCAACCTCCTACGGTATTACTCTTTCTGCTGAGGACCCTTCTTGTCTCATCGGGTTATTTGATTCGTCCTCGTTCAACTTCAGTGTAGTTGCTTTTATTTCTGCGTGGTGCTTCATGAAGTACAAGGAAGCCTGAACTACCATGGACATTGTTCTATCTATTATCATTTGTTCTGTGTAAACCTGGGCATTTCTGCTACCCCAAGTAACTTCAATGGATCTCGTTTCACTTCCTGGAGGTTTTCATAGAGGTTCATGGATTTTGCTGTTGCACTCCCTAGGGCATTGCTCTTTCTGCTAACAACCTTCTTGTCTAAGCGGGGTATTTTATTCTTCCTCTTTCAACTTCAGTGTACCTGCTTTTATTTCCTCGTGGTGTCTAGCATGTACAACGAACAGTCTACTCCCTATCTGGTAGGAGTTGTTCGGTTAACGTGGTCGTTCCTTGTCCCCTAAGCAGCTTCAAGGTGTCTGCTTTTACTTCTTGGAAGATTTCATCCTGGGTAATGGATACTGTATTTTGCCGTTGCACCTTCTACGTACGGCATTGCTCTTTCGGCAGAGGAACCTCTTGTCTAATAGGGATTTTTTATCCTTCCTCGTTCAACTTCATTGTACCTGCTTTTATTTCTGCGTGGTGCTTCATCCATTACAACCGAGATAGTACTACCACTCATATAGCTCTATCTGCTGAGTTGGTCATTTCTTCTACCACAAGCAACTTCAATGTACCTGGTGTAAGTTCTTGGACGTTTTCATCCAGTGTAATGCTTACTGGATTTTGCCGTTCAAATTTCTGCGGCATTGCTCTTTCTGCTAAGCGTTCAACTTCAGTGTACCAGCTTTTATTTCGTCGTGGTCTCTGAGCAGGTACAAGGGAGACTTAGTTCCACAGAGTTTGCTCTATCTGCTGGAAATGTTCTTGTGAACGTGCTCATTTCTTTGACCACCAGCAACTTCAATGTATCTCGCGTTACTTCTTCGAGGATTGCATCCAGTGTAATTGGTACTGGATTTTGCCGTTGAGCTTCCTACGGAATTGTTCGATCTGCTAAGGTCGTTTTTGTCTGAGCGGGGTATTTTATTTTTCCCCGTGTACGTTCAGTGTATCTGCTTTTATTTCAGCGTGGTGCTTCACCTTGTACAACGGAGACGGAGCTACCATTGACATTGCTCTGTCCAGTATGATTTGTTCTGTGTAAACCTGGTTATTTCTTCTACCAAAAGTAACTTCACTGTATCTCGTTTCACTTCCTGGAGGTTTTCATAGAGTGTCATAAATGATGGATTTTGCCTGTGCAGCCAATACTGCATTGCTCTCTCTGCTGGGAACCTTCTTGTCTTAGCGCGGCACTTTCTTCTTCCTCGTTCAACCTCAGTGTACCTGGTTCTATTTCTGCGTGGTGTCTGAGCATGTACAAAGGGGACCCTACTGCCACCGACAATGCTCTATCTGCTAGGAGTTGGTCGGTTAACGTGGTCGCTCATTGTCCCCTAAGCAGCTTCAAGGTGTCTGCTTTTACTTCTTGGAAGATTTCATCCTGGGTAACGGATACTGTATTTTGCCGTTGAACCTCCCCCTGTACCTTCAGTGTATCTGCTTTTATTTCAGCGTGGTGCTTCACCTTGTACAACGGAGACGGAGCTACCATTGACATTGCTCTATCTAGTATGATTGGTTCTGTGTAAACCTGGTCATTTCTTCTACCACAAGTAACTTCAATGTATCTCGTTTCACGTCCTAGAGGTTTTCATAGATTGTCATTTTGCCTGTGCAGTCAATGCAGCATTGCTGTTTCTGCTGGGAACCTTCTTGTCTTAGCGGGGCATTTTCCTCTTCCTCGTTCAAACTGGATTTTGAAGTAGAGCTTCCTACGGAATTGTTCGATCTGCTAAGATCGTTTTTGTCTAAGCGGGGCATTATATTTCCACTCACTGCACCTTTAGTGTATCTGCTTCAGGGTACCTGGTTTTATTTCTGCCTGGTCTCTGAGCAAGTACAATGGGTACCCTACTGCCACCGACAATGCTCTATCTGCTAGGAGTTGTTCGGTTTTAACGTGGTCGTTCATTGTCCTCTAAGCAGCTTCAAGGTGTCTTCTTTACCTTCTTGGAAGATTTCATCCTGGGTAATGGATACTGTATTTTGCCGTTGCACCTCCTATGGCATTGCTCTTTCTGCTGAGGAACCTCTCCCTGAACCTTCAGTATATCTTCTTCAGTGTACTTTGTTTTATATCTGCCAGGTCTGTGAGCAAGTACAATGGGGACCATACTGCCACCGACAATGCTCTATCTGCTAGGAGTTGTTCGTTTAACGTGGTCGTTCATTGTCCCCTAAGAAACTTCAAGGTGTCTGCTTTTACCTCTTGGAAGATTTCATCGTGGGTAATGGATACTGTATTTTTCCTAGGGTTAGGGATAGGTTTAGGGTTAGTGTTAGGGTAATTAGTGTTAGGGTAAGGGTAAGGTTTAAGGTTAGGGTTAGGGTTACGGTTTGCTCTTTCTGCTGAGGAACTTCTTGTCTAATCGGGATATTTCATCCTTCCTCGTTCAACTTCAGTGTACCTACTTTTATTTCTGCGTGGTGCTTCATCGACTACAACCGAGACAGTACTACCACTCATATAGCTCTATCTGCTAAGAGGTGTTCTGTGTATGCGTCGTCATTTCTTGTACCACAAGCAACTTCAATGTATCTGGTGTTAGTTCTTGGACGTTTTCATCCAGTGTAATGCTTACTGGATTTTGCCATTCAAATTTCTACGGCATTGCTCTTTCTGCTAATCGGGGTATTAATTATATGCTTCCTCGTTCAACTTCAGTGTACCAGCTTTTATTTCGTCGTGGTCTCTGCGCAGGTACAAGGGAGACTGTACTTCCACCGAGTTTGCTCTATCTCCTAGAGCTTTTCTTGTGAACGTGCTCATTTCTTTGACCACAAGCAACTTCAAGGTATCTCGTGTTACTTCTTCGAGGATTTCATCCAGTGTAATTGGTTCTGGATTTTGCCGTTGAGCTTGCTACGGAATTGTTCGATCTGCTAAGATCGTTTTTGTCTAAGCGGGGTATTATATTTTCCCCCACGGCATCTTCAGTTGTATCTGCTTCAGTGTACCTGCTTTTATTGCTGCGTGGTGCGTGAGCAAGTACAATGGGGAGTCTACTGCCACCGACAATGCTCTATCTGCTAGGAGTTGTTCTGTTAACGTGGTCGTTCATTGTCCCCTAAGCAGCTTCAAGGTGTCTGCTTTTACTTCTTCGAAGATTTCATCCTGGGTAATGCATACTGTGTTTTGCAGTTGTACCTCCTACGGCATTGCTCTTTCTGCTGAGGACCCTATTATCTAAACGGGATATTTTATCCTTCCTCGTTCAACTTCAGTGTACGAGCTTTTATTTCGTCGTGGTTTCGGAGCAGGTACAAGGGTACTTCCACCGAGTTTCTTCTATCTCCTAGAGTTGTTCTTGTGAACGTGATCATTTCTTTGAACACCAGCAACTTCAATGTATCTCCTTACTTCGAGGATTTCATTCAGTGTAATTGTTACTGGATTTTGAAGTAGGGCTTCCTACGGAATTGTTCGATCTGCTAAGATCGTTTTTGTCTAAGCGGGGTATTTTATTTTTCCCCCTGTACCTTCAGTGTATCTGCTTTTATTTCAGCGTGGTGCTTCATCTCGTACAACGGAGACGGAGCTACCATTGACATTGCTTTAACTTCTTGGAAGTTTTCATCGTAGGTAATGGATACTGTATTTTGCTGTTGAATCTCCTACGGCATTACTCTTTCTGCTGAGGACCCTCTTGTCTAATCGGGTTATTTTATTCTTCCTCGTTCAACTTCAGTGTACCTGCTTTTATTTCTGCGTGGTGCTTCGTCATGTACAACGGAAACTGAACTACCATTGACATTGTTCTATCTAGTATCATTTGTTCGGTGTAAACCAGGGCATTTCTGCTTCCCCAAGTAACTTCAATGTATCTCCTTTCACTTCCTGGAGGTTTTCATAGAGTGTCATGGATTTTACTGTTGCAGTCCCTACTGCATTGCTCTTTCTACTAACAACCTTCTTGTCTAAGTTGGGTATTTTATTCTTCGTCTTTCAACTTCAGAGTACCAGCTTTTATTTCGTCGTGGTCCCTGAGCAGGTACAAGGGAGAGTGTGCTTCCACCGAGATTGCTCTATCTCCTAGAGTTGTTCTTGTGAACGTGATCATTTCTTTGAACACCAGCAACTTCAATGTATCTCCTCACTTCGAGGATTTCATTCAGTGTAATTGTTACTGGATTTTGAAGTAGGGCTTCCTACGGAATTGTTCGATCTGCTAAGATCGTTTTTGTCTAAGCGGGGTATTATATTTCCACTCCCTGCACCTTCAGTATATCTGCTTCAGTGTACTTTGTTTTATATCTGCCTGGTGATATTGCCTGTGAGCAAGTACAATGGGGAAACTACTGCCACCGACAATGCTCTATCTGCTAGGAGTTGTTCGGTTAACGTGGTCGTTCATTGTCCCCTAAGCAACTTCAAGGTGTCTGCTTTACCTCTTGGAAGATTTCATCGTGGGGAATGGATACTGTATTTTGCCATTGCACCTCCTACGGCATTGCTCTTTCTGCTGAGGACCCTATTATCTAATCGGGATATTTTATCCTTCCTCGTTCAACATCAGTGTACCAGCTTTTATTTCGTCGTGGTCTCTGAGCAGGTACAAGGGAGACTGTACTTCGACCGAGTTTGCTCTATCTCCTAGAGTTGTTCTTGTGAACGTGCTCATTTCTTTGACCACAAGCAACTTCTATGTACCTTGTGTTACTTCTTCTAGGATTTCATCCAGTGTAATTGGTACTGGATTTTGCCGTTGAACTTCCTACGGAATTGTTCGATCTGCTAAGATCGTTTTTGTCTAAGCGGGGTATTTTCTTTTCCCCCCTGTACCTTCAGTGTATCTGCTTTTATTTTAGCGTGGTGCTTCATCTTGTACAACGGAGACGGAGCTACCATTGACATTGCTCTATCTAGTATGATTTGTTCTGTGTAAACCTGGTCATTTCTTCTACCACGAGTAACTTCAATGTATCTCGTTTCACTTCCTGGAGGTTTTCATAGATTGTCATGGATGATGGATTTTGCCTGTGCAGTAAATACGGCATTGCTCTCTCGGTTGGGAACCTTGTCTTAGCGGGGCATTTTCTTCTTCCTCGTTCAAACTGGATTTTGCCGTTGAGCTTCCCTACAGAATTGTTCGATCTGCTAAGATCGTTTTTGTCTAAGCGGGGTATTATATTCCCCCCCTGCACTTCACTGTATCTGCTTCAGTGTACCTGGCTTTATGGGGACCCTACTGCCACCGACAATGCTCTATCTGCTAGGAGTTGTTCTGTTAAGGTGGTCTTTCATTGTCCCCTAAGCAGCTTCAAGGTGTCTGCTTTAACTTCTTGGAAGATTCCACCCTTGGTAATGGATAGTGTATTTTGTCGTTGGACCTCCTACGGTATTACTCTTTCTGCTGAGAACCCTCTTGTCTCATCGGGTTATTTTATTCTTCCTCGTTCAACTTCAGTGTACTTGCTTTTATTTCGGAGTGGTGCTTCATCAAGTACAAGAGAGACAGAACTACCATTGACATTGTTCTATCTAGTATCATTTGTTTTGTGTAAACCTGGGCATTTCTGCTACCCCAAGTAACTTCAATGTATCTCGTTTCACTTCGTGGAGGTTTTCATAGAGGTTCATGGATTTTGCTGTTGCACTCCCTACGGCATTGCTCTTCCTGCTGAGGAACCTCTTGTCTAATAGGGATATTTTATCCTTCCTCGTTCAACTTCAGTGTACCTGCTTTTATTTCTGCGTGGTGCTTCATCCATTACAACCGAGATAGTACTACCACTCATATAGCTCTATCTGCTAAGAGTTGTTCTGTATAAGCGTGGTCATTTCTTCTGCCTCAAGCAACTTCAAAGTATCTGGTGTTAGTTCTTGGACGTTTTCATCCAGTGTAATGCTTACTGGATTTTGCCGTTCAAATTTCTACGGCATTGCTCTTTCTTCTAAGCGGGGTATTATATGCTTCCGCGTTCAACTTCAGTGTACCAGCTTTTATTTCGTCGTGGTCTCTGAGCAGGAACAAGGGAGACTGTACTTCCACCGAGATTGCTCTATCTCCTAGAGTTCTTGTGAAGGTAGTCATTTCTTTGACCACCAGCAACTTCAGTGTATCTCGTGGTACTTCTTCGAGGATGTCATCCATTGTAATTGGTACTGGATTTTGCCGTTGAACTTCCTACGGAATTGTTCGATCTGCTAAGATCGTTTTTGTCTAAGCGGGGTATTATATTTCCACCCCCTGCACCTTCAGTGTATCTGCTTCAGTGTACCCGGTTTTATATCTGCCTGGTCTCTGAGCAAGTGCAATGGGGACCCTACTGCCACCGACCATGCTCTATCTGCTGGAGTTGTACGGTTAACGTGGTCGTTCATTTTCTCCTAAACAGCTTCAAAGTGTCTCCTTTTACTTCTTGGAAGATTTCATCCTGGGTAATGGATACTGTATTTTGCCTAGGGTTTGGGTTAGGGTTAGGGTTAGGGTTAGGGTTAGCGTTAGAGTTAGGGTTACGGTTAGGGTTAGGGTTCGGGTTAGGTTTAGGGTTAGGGTTAGGGTGAGGGTTAGGGTTAGCGTTAGGGTTAGGGTTAGGGTTAGGGTTAGGGAAACGGTTAGGGTTAAGGTTAGGGTTAGGGTTAGCTTTAGGGTTAGGGTTAGGGTTAGGGTTAGGGAAACGGTTAGGGTTAGGGTTAGGGTTAGCTTTAGGGTTAGGGTTAGGGTTAGGGAAACGGTTAGGTTTAGGGTTAGGGTTAGTGTTAGGGAAACGGTTAGGGTTAGGCTTAGGGTTAGCTTTAGGGTTAGGGTTACGGTTAGGGTTAGGTTAACGGTTAGGGTTAGGGTTAGGGTTAGGGTTAGGTTTAGGGTTAGGGTTAGGTTTAAGGTTAGCTTTAGGGTTAGGGTTAGGGTGAGGTTTAGGGTTACTGTTAGGGTTAGCGTTAGGGTTAGCGTTAGGGTTGGGGTTAGGGTTAGTTTTAGCCTTAGCTTTATGGTTAGGGTTAGGGTTACTATTAGTGTTAGGGAAACGGTTAGGGTTAGAGTTAGGGTTAGGGAAAAGGTTAGGGTTAGCTTTAGGGTTAGGGTTAGGATTAGGGTTAGTGTTAGCGTTAGGGTTAGGGTTAGGGAAACGGTTAGGGCTAGGGTTTGGGTTAGGGTTAGCTTTAGGGTTAGGTTTAGGGTTAGCTTTAGGGTTAGGGTTAGGGTTAGGGTTAGCGTTAAGGTTAGGGTTTAGGGTTAGGGTTAGGTTTAGGGAAACGGTTAGGGTTAGGGTTAGGGTTAGATTTAGGGTTAGGGTTGGGGAAACGGTGAGGGTTATGGTTAGGGTTAGGGTAAGGGTTAGGGTTAGGGAAACGGTGAGGGTTAGGGTTAGGGTTAGGGTTAGGGTTAGGGAATGGGTAAGGGTTAGGGTTAGGGTTAGGGTTAGGGAAACGGTTAGGGTTAGGGTTAAGATAGGGTTAGGGTTAGGGTTAGGTTTAGGTTTAGGGAAACGGTTAGGGTTCAGGTTAGGGTTAGGGTAAGGGTTAGGGTTAGAGAAACGGTGAGGGTTAGGGTTAGGGTTAGGGTTAGGGTTAGGGAATGGGTTAGGGTTAGGGTTAGGGAAACGGTTAGGGTTAGGGTTAAGGTTAGGGTTAAGGTTAGGGTTAGGGTTAGGGTAAGGGTTAGGGTTAGGGAAACGGTGAGGGTTAGGGTTAGGGTTAGGGTTAGGGAATGGGTAAGGGTTAGGGTTAGGGTTAGGGAAACGGTTAGGATTAGGGGTAAGGTTAGGGTTAGGGTTAGGGTTAGGGAAACGGTTAGGGTTAGGTTTACGGTTGGGGTTAGGTTTAGGGAAACGGTTAGGGTTAGGGTTAGGATTAGGGTTAGCTTTTGGTTTAGGGTTAGGGTTATGGTTAGGGTTAGGGAAACGGTTAGGGTTAGGGTTAGGGTAAGGGTTAGGGTTAGGATTAGGGTTAGGGAATGGGTAAGGGTTAGGGTTAGGGTTAGGGTTAGGGTTAGGGAAACGGTTAGGGTTAGGGTTAAGTTTAGGGTTAGCTTAAGGGTTAGGGTTAGGGTTAGGGTTAGCGAAACTGTTAGGGTTAGGTTTAGGGTTAGGGTTAGGTTTAGGGAAACGGTGAGGGTTAGCGTTAGGTTTAGGGTTAGGGTTAGGGAAACGGTTAGGGTTAGGGTTAAGGTTAGGGTTAGGGTTAGGTTTAGGGAAATGGTTAGGGTTAGGGTTAGGGTTAGCTTTAGGCTTAGGGTTAGGGTTAGGGTTAGCGAAACGGTTAGGGTTAGGGTTAGGGTTAGGGTTAGGGTTAGCTTTAGGGTTAGGGTTAGGGTTAGGGTTAGGGTTAAGTTTAGGGTTAGGGTTAGGGAAACGGTTAGGGTTATGGTTAGGGTTAGGGTTAGCTTTAGCGTTAGGGTTAGGGTTAGGGTTAGCGAAACGGTTAGGGTTAGGTTTAGGTTTAGGGTGAGGTTTAGGGAAACGGTTAGGGATAGGGTTAGGGTTAGGGTTAGATTTAGGGTTAGGGTTAGGGTTAGGGTTAGGGTTAGGGAAACGGTGAGGGTTAGGGTTAGGGTTAGGGTAAGTGTTAGGGTTAGGGAAACGGTGAGGGTTAGGGTTAGGGTTAGGGTTAGCTTTAGGGTTAGGGTTAGGGTTAGCGAAACGGTTAGGGTTAGGTTTAGGGTTAGGGTTAGGTTTAGGGAAACGGTTAGGGTTAGGGTTAGGGTTAGGGTTAGTTTAGGGTTAGGGTTAGGGAAACGGTTAGGGTTAGGGTTAATTTTAGGGTTAGGGTTAGGGTTAGGGAAACGGTTAGGGTTAGGGTTAAGGTTAGGGTTAGCGTTAGGGTTAGGGAATGGGTAAGGGTTAGGGTTAGGGTTAGGGTTAGGGTTAAGGAAACGGTTAGGGTTAGGGTTAAGTTTGGGGTTAGGGTTAGGGTTAGGGAAACGGTTAGGGTTAGGGTTAGGGTTAGGGTTAGCGAAACGGTTACGGTTAGGGTTAGGGTTAGGGTTAGGGTTAGCTTTAGGGTTAGGGTTAGGGATAGGGTTAGGGTTAGGGTTAGGGTTAGCTTTAGGGTTAGGGTTATGGTTAGGGTTAAGTTTAGGGTTAGGGTTAGGGAAACGGTTATGGTTAGGGTTAGGGTTAAGGTTAGGGTTAGGGTTAGGGTTAGGGAAACGGTTAGGGTTAGGGTTAGGTTAAGGGTTAGGGTTAGGGAAACGGTGAGGGTTAGGGTTAGGATTAGCTTTAGGGTTAGGGTTAGGGTTAGCGAAACGGTTAGGGTTAGGTTTAGGGTTAGGGTTAGGGTTAGCGAAACGGTTACGGTTAGGGTTAGGGTTAGGGTTAGGGTTAGCTTTAGGGTTAGGGTTAGGGTTAGGGTTAAGTTTAGGGTTAGGGTTAGGGAAACGGTTAGGGTTAGGGTTAGGGTTAAGGTTAGGGTTAGGGTTAGGGTTAGGGAAACGGTTAGGGTTAGGGTTAGGTTAAGGGTTAGGGTTAGGGAAACGGTGAGGGTTAGGGTTAGGATTAGCTTTAGGGTTAGGGTTAGGGTTAGCGAAACGGTTAGGGTTAGGTTTAGGGTTAGGGTTAGGTTTAGGGAAACGGTTAGGGTTAGGGTTAGGGTTAGGGTTAGGGTTAGGGTTAGGGTTAGGGAAACGGTTAGGGTTAGGGTTAGGGTTAAGGTTAGGGTTAGGGTTAGGGTTAGGGAAACGGTTAGGGTTATGATTAGGGTTAGGGTTAGCTTTAGGGTTAGGGTTAGGGTTAGGGTTAGCGAAACGGTTAGGGTTAGGTTTAGGGTTAGGGTTAGGGTTAGGGTTAGGGAAACGGTGAGGGTTAGGGTTAGGGTTAGGGTTAGGGAATGGGTAAGGGTTAGGGTTAGGGTTAGGGTTAGATTAGGGTTAGGGTTACGGTTAGGGTTAGGGTTAGGGAAACGGGGAGGGTTAGGGTTAGGGAATGGGTAAGGGTTAGGGTTAGGGTTAGGGTTAGGGAAACGGTTAGGGTTAGGGTTAGGTTTAGAGTAAGGGTTAGGGTTAGGGAAACGGTGAGGGTTAGGGTTAGGGAATGGGTAAGGGTTAGGGTTAGGGTTAGGGTTAGGGAAACGGTTAGGGTTAGGGTTAGGGAATGGGTAAGGGTTAGGGTTAGGGTTAGGGTTAGGGAAACGGTTAGGGTTAGGGTTAGGTTTAGAGTAAGGGTTAGGGTTAGGGAAACGGTGAGGGTTAGGGTTAGGAAATGGGTAAGGGTTAGGGTTAGGGTTAAGGTTAGGGAAACGGTTAGGGTTAGGGTTAGGTTTAGAGTAAGGGTTAGGGTTAGGGAAACGGTGAGGTTTAGGGTTAGGGTTAAGGTTAGGGTTAGGTAAACGGTTAGGGTTAGGGTTAAGGTTAGGGTTAGGGTTAGGGTTAGGGAAACGGTTAGGGTTAGGGTTAGGGTTAGGGAAACGGTTAGGGTTAGGGTTAGGTTTAGGGAAAAGGTTAGGGTTAGGGTTAGGGTTAGCTTTATGGTTAGGGTTAGGGAAACGGTTAGGGTTAGGGTTATGTTTAGGGTTAGTGTTAGGGTTAGGGTTAGCTTTAGGGTCAGGTTTACGGTTGGGCTTAGGGTTAGGGTTAGCTTTAGGGTTAGGGTTAGGGTTAGGTTTAGGGTTAGGGTGAGGGTTAGGGTTTGCTTTAGGGTTAGGGTTAGGGTTAGGGTTAGCGAAACTGTTAGGGTTAGGTTTAGGATTAGGTTTAGGGTTAGGGTTAGGGTTAGGGTTAGAGTAAGGGTTAGGGTTAGGGTAACGGTGAGGGTTAGTGTTAGGGTTAGTGTTAGGGTTAGGGTAAAGGTTAGGGTTCGGGTTAGGGTTACCTTTAGGGGTAGGGTTAGGGTTAGGGTTAGGGAAACGGTTAGGGTTAGGGTTAGGTTTAGGGTTAGTGTTAGGGTTAGGGTTAGCTTTAGGGTTAGGTTTACGGTTGGGGTTAGGGTTTATGTTAGCTTTAGGGTTAGGGTTAGGGTTAGTGTTAGGGAAACGGTTAGGGTTAGGGTTAGCTTATGGTTAGGGTTAGGGTTAGGGAAACGGTTAGGTTTAGGGTTAGGGTTAGGGTAGGGTTAGGGTTAGCGTTAGGGTTAGGGTTAGGGTTAGGGTTAGTGTTAGAGAGAAGGTTAGGGTTAGGGTTAATGTTAGGGTTAGCTTTAGGGTTAGGGTTAGGGTTAGGGTTAGGTTAACGGTTAGGGTTAGGGTTAGGGTTAGGTTTAGGGTTAGGGTTAGGTTTAAGGTTAACTTTAGGGTTAGGGTTAGGGTGAGATTTATTGTTAGGGTTAGGGTTAGCGTTAGGGTTAGCGTTAGGGTTGGGGTTAGGGTTAGTTTTAGGGTTAGCTTTATGGTTAGGGTTAGGGTTACTATTAGTGTTAGAGAAACAGTTAGGGTTAGGGTTAGGGTTAGGTTAGGGTTAGGTTAGGGTTAGGGGTAGGGTTAGGGTTAGGTTTAGGGTTAGGTTTAGGGAAACGGTAACGGTTAGGGTTAGGGTTAGGGTTAGGGTTAGGGAAACAGTTAGGGTTAGGGTTAGGGTTAGCTTTAGGGTTAGGGTAAGGGTTAGGGTTAGCAAAACGGTTATGTTAGGTTAGGGTTAGGGTTAAGTTTAGGGAAACGGTTAGGGTTAGGGTTAGGGTTAGCTTTAGGGTTAGGGTTAGGGTTACGGTTAGGGTTAGGGAAACGGTTAGGGTTAGGGTTAGGGTTAGGGTAAGGGTTAGGGTTAGGAAAACGGTGAGGGTTAGTGTTAGGGTTAGTGTTAGGGTTAGGGAAAAGGTTAGGGTTAGGATTAGGGTTAGCTTTAGGGTTAGGGTTAGGGTTTGGGTTAGGGAAACGTTTAGGGTTAGGGTAAGTTTTAGGGTTAGTGTTAGGGTTAGGGTTAGGGTTAGGGTTAGGGTAAGGGTTAGGGTTAGGGAAACGGTGAGGGTTAGTGTTAGGGTTAGCGTTAGGATTAGGGAAAAGGTTAGGGTTAGGGTTAGGGTTAGCTTTAGGGTTAGGGTTAGGGTTAGTGTTAGGGAAACGGTTAGGGTTAGGGTTAGGTTTAGGGTCAGTGTTAGGGTTAGGGTTAGCTTTAGGGTTAGGTTTACGGTTGGGGTTAGGGTTAGGGTTAGCTTTAGGGTTAGGGTTAGGGTTAGGGAAACGGTTAGGGTTAGGGTTAGGGTTAGCTTTAATGTTAGGGTTAGGGTTAGCTTTAGGGTTAGGGTTAGGGTTAGGGTTAGGTTTAGGGTTAGCGTTAGGATTAGGGAAAAGGTTAGGGTTAGGGTTAGGGTTAGCTTTAGGGTTAGGGTTAGGGTTAGTGTTAGGGAAACGGTTAGGGTTAGGGTTAGGTTTACCGTCAGTGTTAGGGTTAGGGTTAGCTTTAGGGTTAGGTTTACGGTTGGGGTTAGGGTTAGGGTTAGCTTTAGGGTTAGGGTTAGGGTTAGGGAAACGGTTAGGGTTAGGGTTAGGGTTAGCTTTAATGTTAGGGTTAGGGTTAGCTTTAGGGTTAGGGTTAGGGTTAGGGTTAGATTTAGGGTTAGGGTTAGGGTTAGGGTTAGGGTTAGGTTTAGGGTTAGGGTTAGGTTTAAGGTTAGCTTTAGGGTTAGGGTTAGGGTGAGGTTTTGGGTTAGGGTTAGGGTTAGCGTTAGCGTTAGCGTTAGGGTTGGGGTTAGGATTAGTTTTAGGGTTAGCTTTATGGTTAAGGTTAGGGTTACTATTAGAGTTAGGGAAACGGTTAGGGTTAGGGTTAGGGTTAGGGTTAGGGTTAGGGAAACGGTTAGGGTTAGGGTTAGGGTTAGGGTTAGCTTTAGGGTTAAGGTTAGGGTTAGGTTTAAGGTTAAGGTTAGGGTTAGGTTTAAGGTTAGGGTTAGGGTTAGGGTTGGAGTTAGGGTTAGGGTTAGGGCTATGGTTAGGGTTAGGTTTAGCTAAACGGTAACGGTTAGGGTTAGGGTTAGGGTTAGCGTTAGGGTTAGGGTAAGGGTAAGGGTAAGGGTTAGGGTTAACGTTAGGTTTAGGGTTAGCGTTAGGGTTAGGGTAAGGGTAAGGGTTAGGGTTAACGTTAGGGTTAGGGTTAGTGTTAGTGTTAAGGTTAGGGTTAGGGTTAGCCTTAGGGTTAGGGTTAGGGTTTGCTCTCTCTCTATTGAGGAACTTCTTGTCTAATCGGGATATTTCATCCTTCCTTGTTCAACTTCAGTGTACCTACTTTTATTTCTGAGTGGTGCTTCCTCAAGTACAACGGAGACTGAACTACCATTGACATTGTTCTATCTACTATCATTTTTTTCCGTGTAAACCTGGGTATTTTTGCTACCCCAAATAACTTCAATGTATCTCGTTTCACTTCCTGGAGGTTTTCATAGAGTGTCCTGGATTTTGCTGTTGCATTCCCTACGGCATTGCTCTAAGCGGGGTATTTTATTCTTCCTCGCTCAACTTCAGTGTACCTGCTTTTATTTCTGCGTGGTGCTTCATCCATTACAACCGAGATAGTACTACCACTCATATAGCTCTATCTGCTAAGAGCTGTTCTATGTAGGCGTGGTCATTTCTTCTGCCACAAGGAACTTCAATGTATCTGGTTTTAGTTCTTGGACGTTTTCATCCAGTGTAATACTTACTGGATTTTGCAGTTCAAATTTCTACGGCATTGCTCTTTCTTCTAAGCGGGGTATTATATGCTTCCTGGTTCAACTTCAGTGTACCAGCTTTTAGTTCGTCGTGGTCTCTGAGCAGGAGCAAGGGAGACTGTACTTCCACCGAGATTGCTCTGTCTCCTAGAGTTGTTCTTGTGAACGTGCTCATTTCTTTGACCACAAGCAACTTCTATGTTTCTTGTGTTACTTCTAGGATTTCATCCAGTGTAATTGGTACTGGATTTTGCCAGTGAACTTCCTACGGAATTGTTCGATCTGCTAAGATCGTTTTTGTCTAAGCGGGTTTTTTATTTTTTCCCCCTGTACCTTCAGTGTATCTGCTTTTAATTCAGCGTGGTGCTTCATCTTGTACAACGGAGACGGAGCTACCATTGACATTGCTCTATCTAGTATGATTTGTTCTGTGTAAACCTGGTCATTTCTTCTACCACAAGTAACTTCAATGTAGCTCGTTTCACTTCCTGGAGGTTTTCATAGATTGTCATTTTGCCTGTGCAGTAAATACGGCATTGCTCTTTCTGCCGGGAACCTTCTTGTCTTAGCGGGGCATTTTTCTTCTTCCTCGTTCAAACTGGATTTTGCCGTTGAGCTTCCTACAGAATTGTTCGATCTGCTAAGATCGTTTTTGTCTAGGCGGGGTATTATATTACCCCTCTGCACCTTCGATGTATCTGCTTCAGTGTACCTGGTTTTATTTCTGCCTGGTACAATGGGTACCCTACGGCCAGCGACAATGCTCTATCTGCTAGGAGTTGTTCGGTTAAAGTGGTCGTTCATTGTCCCCTAAGCAGCTTCAAGGTGTCTGCTTTTACTTCTTGGAAGATTTCATCCTGGGTAATGGATACTGTATTTTGCCGTTGAACCTCCTACGGTATTACTCTTTCTGCTGAAGACCCTATTGTCTCATCGGGTTATTTTATTCTTCCTCGTTCAATTTCAGTGTACTTGCTTTTATTTCTGCGTGATGCTTCATCAACTACAAGGGAGACTGAACTACCATTGACATTGTTCTATCTAGTATCATTTGTTCTGTGTAAACCTGGGCATTTCTGCTATCCCAAGTAACTTCAATGTATCTCGTTTCACTTCGTGGAGGTTTTCATAGAGGTTCATGGATTTTTGCTGTTGCACTCCCTACGGCGTTGCTCTTTCTGCTAACAACCTTCTTGTCTAAGCGGGGTATTTTATTCTTCCTCTTTCAACTTCAGTGTACCTGCTCTTATTTCGTCGTGGTGTCTGAGCATGTACAACGAACAGTCTACTACTCCCTATCTGGAAGGAGTTGTTCGGTTAACGTGGTCGTTCATTGTCCCCTAAGCAGCTTCAAGGTGTCTGCTTTTACTTCTTGGAAGATTTCATCCTGGGTAATGGATACTGTATTTTGCCGTTGCACCTCCTTCGTACGGCATTGCTCTTTCTGCTGAGGAACCTCTTGTCTAATAGGGATATTTTATCCTTCCTCGCTCAACTTCAGTGTACCTGCTTTTATTTCTGCGTGGTGCTTCATCCATTACAACCGAGATAGTACTACCACTCATATAGCTCTATCTGCTGAGTTGTTCTGTGTATGCGTGGTCATTTCTTCTACCACAAGCAACTTCAATGTACCTGGTGTAAGTTCTTGGACGTTTTCATCCAGTGTAATGCTTACTGGATTTTGCCGTTCAAATTTCTGCGGCATTGCTCTTTCTGCTAAGCGTTCAACTTCAGTGTACCAGCTTTTATTTCGTCGTGGTCTCTGAGCAGGTACAAGGGAGACTTAGTTCCACAGAGTTTGCTCTATCTGCTGGAAATGTTCTTGTGAACGTGCTCATTTCTTTGACCACCAGCAACTTCAATGTATCTCGCGTTACTTCTTCGAGGATTGCATCCAGTGTAATTGGTACTGGATTTTGCCGTTGAGCTTCCTACGGAATTGTTCGATCTGCTAAGGTCGTTTTTGTCTGAGCAGGGTATTTTATTTTTCCCCGTGTACGTTCAGTGTATCTGCTTTTATTTCAGCGTGGTGCTTCACCTTGTACAACGGAGACGGAGCTACCATTGACATTGCTCTATCTAGTATGATTGGTTCTGTTTAAACCTGGTCATTTCTTCTACCACAAGTATCTTCAATGTATCTCGTTTCACGTCCTAGAGGTTTTCATAGATTGTCATTTTGCCTGTGCAGTCAATGCGGCATTGCTCTTTCTGCTGGGAACCTTCTTGTCTTAGCGGGGCATTTTTCTTCTTCCTCGTTCACACTGGATTTTGCCGTTGAGCTTCCTACAGAATTGTTCGATCTGCTAAGATCGTTTTTGTCTAAGCGGGGTATTATATTCCCCCCTGCACCTTCGGTGTATCTGCTTCAGTGTACCTGGTGTTATTTCTGCCTGGTACAATGGGGACCCTACTGCCACCGACAATGCTCTATCTGCTAGGAGTTGTTCTGTTAACGTGGTCGTTCATTGTCCCCTAAGCAGCTTCAAGGTGGTCTGCTTTTACTTCTTGGAAGATTTCATCCTGGGTAATGGATACTGTATTTTGCCGTTCAACCTCCTACGGTATTACTCTTTCTGCTGAGGACCCTTCTTGTCTCATCGGGTTATTTGATTCGTCCTCGTTCAACTTCAGTGTAGTTGCTTTTATTTCTCCGTGGTGCTTCATGAAGTACAAGGAAGCCTGAACTACCATGGACATTGTTCTATCTATTATCATTTGTTCTGTGTAAACCTGGGCATTTCTGCTACCCCAAGTAACTTCAATGGATCTCGTTTCACTTCCTGGAGGTTTTCATAGAGGTTCATGGATTTTGCTGTTGCACTCCCTAGGGCATTGCTCTTTCTGCTAACAACCTTCTTGTCTAAGCGGGGTATTTTATTCTTCCTCTTTCAACTTCAGTGTACCTGCTTTTATTTCCTCGTGGTGTCTAGCATGTACAACGAACAGTCTACTCCCTATCTGGTAGGAGTTGTTCGGTTAACGTGGTCGTTCCTTGTCCCCTAAGCAGCTTCAAGGTGTCTGCTTTTACTTCTTGGAAGATTTCATCCTGGGTAATGGATACTGTATTTTGCCGTTGCACCTTCTACGTACGGCATTGCTCTTTCGGCAGAGGAACCTCTTGTCTAATAGGGATTTTTTATCCTTCCTCGTTCAACTTCATTGTACCTGCTTTTATTTCTGCGTGGTGCTTCATCCATTACAACCGAGATAGTACTACCACTCATATAGCTCTATCTGCTGAGTTGGTCATTTCTTCTACCACAAGCAACTTCAATGTACCTGGTGTAAGTTCTTGGACGTTTTCATCCAGTGTAATGCTTACTGGATTTTGCCGTTCAAATTTCTGCGGCATTGCTCTTTCTGCTAAGCGTTCAACTTCAGTGTACCAGCTTTTATTTCGTCGTGGTCTCTGAGCAGGTACAAGGGAGACTTAGTTCCACAGAGTTTGCTCTATCTGCTGGAAATGTTCTTGTGAACGTGCTCATTTCTTTGACCACCAGCAACTTCAATGTATCTCGCGTTACTTCTTCGAGGATTGCATCCAGTGTAATTGGTACTGGATTTTGCCGTTGAGCTTCCTACGGAATTGTTCGATCTGCTAAGGTCGTTTTTGTCTGAGCGGGGTATTTTATTTTTCCCCGTGTACGTTCAGTGTATCTGCTTTTATTTCAGCGTGGTGCTTCACCTTGTACAACGGAGACGGAGCTACCATTGACATTGCTCTGTCCAGTATGATTTGTTCTGTGTAAACCTGGTTATTTCTTCTACCAAAAGTAACTTCACTGTATCTCGTTTCACTTCCTGGAGGTTTTCATAGAGTGTCATAAATGATGGATTTTGCCTGTGCAGCCAATACTGCATTGCTCTCTCTGCTGGGAACCTTCTTGTCTTAGCGCGGCACTTTCTTCTTCCTCGTTCAACCTCAGTGTACCTGGTTCTATTTCTGCGTGGTGTCTGAGCATGTACAAAGGGGACCCTACTGCCACCGACAATGCTCTATCTGCTAGGAGTTGGTCGGTTAACGTGGTCGCTCATTGTCCCCTAAGCAGCTTCAAGGTGTCTGCTTTTACTTCTTGGAAGATTTCATCCTGGGTAACGGATACTGTATTTTGCCGTTGAACCTCCCCCTGTACCTTCAGTGTATCTGCTTTTATTTCAGCGTGGTGCTTCACCTTGTACAACGGAGACGGAGCTACCATTGACATTGCTCTATCTAGTATGATTGGTTCTGTGTAAACCTGGTCATTTCTTCTACCACAAGTAACTTCAATGTATCTCGTTTCACGTCCTAGAGGTTTTCATAGATTGTCATTTTGCCTGTGCAGTCAATGCAGCATTGCTGTTTCTGCTGGGAACCTTCTTGTCTTAGCGGGGCATTTTCCTCTTCCTCGTTCAAACTGGATTTTGAAGTAGAGCTTCCTACGGAATTGTTCGATCTGCTAAGATCGTTTTTGTCTAAGCGGGGCATTATATTTCCACTCACTGCACCTTTAGTGTATCTGCTTCAGGGTACCTGGTTTTATTTCTGCCTGGTCTCTGAGCAAGTACAATGGGTACCCTACTGCCACCGACAATGCTCTATCTGCTAGGAGTTGTTCGGTTTTAACGTGGTCGTTCATTGTCCTCTAAGCAGCTTCAAGGTGTCTTCTTTACCTTCTTGGAAGATTTCATCCTGGGTAATGGATACTGTATTTTGCCGTTGCACCTCCTATGGCATTGCTCTTTCTGCTGAGGAACCTCTCCCTGAACCTTCAGTATATCTTCTTCAGTGTACTTTGTTTTATATCTGCCAGGTCTGTGAGCAAGTACAATGGGGACCATACTGCCACCGACAATGCTCTATCTGCTAGGAGTTGTTCGTTTAACGTGGTCGTTCATTGTCCCCTAAGAAACTTCGAGGTGTCTGCTTTTACCTCTTGGAAGATTTCATCGTGGGTAATGGATACTGTATTTTTCCTAGGGTTAGGGATAGGTTTAGGGTTAGTGTTAGGGTAATTAGTGTTAGGGTAAGGGTAAGGTTTAAGGTTAGGGTTAGGGTTACGGTTTGCTCTTTCTGCTGAGGAACTTCTTGTCTAATCGGGATATTTCATCCTTCCTCGTTCAACTTCAGTGTACCTACTTTTATTTCTGCGTGGTGCTTCATCGACTACAACCGAGACAGTACTACCACTCATATAGCTCTATCTGCTAAGAGGTGTTCTGTGTATGCGTCGTCATTTCTTGTACCACAAGCAACTTCAATGTATCTGGTGTTAGTTCTTGGACGTTTTCATCCAGTGTAATGCTTACTGGATTTTGCCATTCAAATTTCTACGGCATTGCTCTTTCTGCTAATCGGGGTATTAATTATATGCTTCCTCGTTCAACTTCAGTGTACCAGCTTTTATTTCGTCGTGGTCTCTGCGCAGGTACAAGGGAGACTGTACTTCCACCGAGTTTGCTCTATCTCCTAGAGCTTTTCTTGTGAACGTGCTCATTTCTTTGACCACAAGCAACTTCAAGGTATCTCGTGTTACTTCTTCGAGGATTTCATCCAGTGTAATTGGTTCTGGATTTTGCCGTTGAGCTTGCTACGGAATTGTTCGATCTGCTAAGATCGTTTTTGTCTAAGCGGGGTATTATATTTTCCCCCACGGCATCTTCAGTTGTATCTGCTTCAGTGTACCTGCTTTTATTGCTGCGTGGTGCGTGAGCAAGTACAATGGGGAGTCTACTGCCACCGACAATGCTCTATCTGCTAGGAGTTGTTCTGTTAACGTGGTCGTTCATTGTCCCCTAAGCAGCTTCAAGGTGTCTGCTTTTACTTCTTCGAAGATTTCATCCTGGGTAATGCATACTGTGTTTTGCAGTTGTACCTCCTACGGCATTGCTCTTTCTGCTGAGGACCCTATTATCTAAACGGGATATTTTATCCTTCCTCGTTCAACTTCAGTGTACGAGCTTTTATTTCGTCGTGGTTTCGGAGCAGGTACAAGGGTACTTCCACCGAGTTTCTTCTATCTCCTAGAGTTGTTCTTGTGAACGTGATCATTTCTTTGAACACCAGCAACTTCAATGTATCTCCTTACTTCGAGGATTTCATTCAGTGTAATTGTTACTGGATTTTGAAGTAGGGCTTCCTACGGAATTGTTCGATCTGCTAAGATCGTTTTTGTCTAAGCGGGGTATTTTATTTTTCCCCCTGTACCTTCAGTGTATCTGCTTTTATTTCAGCGTGGTGCTTCATCTCGTACAACGGAGACGGAGCTACCATTGACATTGCTTTAACTTCTTGGAAGTTTTCATCGTAGGTAATGGATACTGTATTTTGCTGTTGAATCTCCTACGGCATTACTCTTTCTGCTGAGGACCCTCTTGTCTAATCGGGTTATTTTATTCTTCCTCGTTCAACTTCAGTGTACCTGCTTTTATTTCTGCGTGGTGCTTCGTCATGTACAACGGAAACTGAACTACCATTGACATTGTTCTATCTAGTATCATTTGTTCGGTGTAAACCAGGGCATTTCTGCTTCCCCAAGTAACTTCAATGTATCTCCTTTCACTTCCTGGAGGTTTTCATAGAGTGTCATGGATTTTACTGTTGCAGTCCCTACTGCATTGCTCTTTCTACTAACAACCTTCTTGTCTAAGTTGGGTATTTTATTCTTCGTCTTTCAACTTCAGAGTACCAGCTTTTATTTCGTCGTGGTCCCTGAGCAGGTACAAGGGAGAGTGTGCTTCCACCGAGATTGCTCTATCTCCTAGAGTTGTTCTTGTGAACGTGATCATTTCTTTGAACACCAGCAACTTCAATGTATCTCCTCACTTCGAGGATTTCATTCAGTGTAATTGTTACTGGATTTTGAAGTAGGGCTTCCTACGGAATTGTTCGATCTGCTAAGATCGTTTTTGTCTAAGCGGGGTATTATATTTCCACTCCCTGCACCTTCAGTATATCTGCTTCAGTGTACTTTGTTTTATATCTGCCTGGTGATATTGCCTGTGAGCAAGTACAATGGGGAAACTACTGCCACCGACAATGCTCTATCTGCTAGGAGTTGTTCGGTTAACGTGGTCGTTCATTGTCCCCTAAGCAACTTCAAGGTGTCTGCTTTACCTCTTGGAAGATTTCATCGTGGGGAATGGATACTGTATTTTGCCATTGCACCTCCTACGGCATTGCTCTTTCTGCTGAGGACCCTATTATCTAATCGGGATATTTTATCCTTCCTCGTTCAACATCAGTGTACCAGCTTTTATTTCGTCGTGGTCTCTGAGCAGGTACAAGGGAGACTGTACTTCGACCGAGTTTGCTCTATCTCCTAGAGTTGTTCTTGTGAACGTGCTCATTTCTTTGACCACAAGCAACTTCTATGTACCTTGTGTTACTTCTTCTAGGATTTCATCCAGTGTAATTGGTACTGGATTTTGCCGTTGAACTTCCTACGGAATTGTTCGATCTGCTAAGATCGTTTTTGTCTAAGCGGGGTATTTTCTTTTCCCCCCTGTACCTTCAGTGTATCTGCTTTTATTTTAGCGTGGTGCTTCATCTTGTACAACGGAGACGGAGCTACCATTGACATTGCTCTATCTAGTATGATTTGTTCTGTGTAAACCTGGTCATTTCTTCTACCACGAGTAACTTCAATGTATCTCGTTTCACTTCCTGGAGGTTTTCATAGATTGTCATGGATGATGGATTTTGCCTGTGCAGTAAATACGGCATTGCTCTCTCGGTTGGGAACCTTGTCTTAGCGGGGCATTTTCTTCTTCCTCGTTCAAACTGGATTTTGCCGTTGAGCTTCCCTACAGAATTGTTCGATCTGCTAAGATCGTTTTTGTCTAAGCGGGGTATTATATTCCCCCCCTGCACTTCACTGTATCTGCTTCAGTGTACCTGGCTTTATGGGGACCCTACTGCCACCGACAATGCTCTATCTGCTAGGAGTTGTTCTGTTAAGGTGGTCGTTCATTGTCCCCTAAGCAGCTTCAAGGTGTCTGCTTTAACTTCTTGGAAGATTCCACCCTTGGTAATGGATAGTGTATTTTGTCGTTGGACCTCCTACGGTATTACTCTTTCTGCTGAGAACCCTCTTGTCTCATCGGGTTATTTTATTCTTCCTCGTTCAACTTCAGTGTACTTGCTTTTATTTCGGAGTGGTGCTTCATCAAGTACAAGAGAGACAGAACTACCATTGACATTGTTCTATCTAGTATCATTTGTTTTGTGTAAACCTGGGCATTTCTGCTACCCCAAGTAACTTCAATGTATCTCGTTTCACTTCGTGGAGGTTTTCATAGAGGTTCATGGATTTTGCTGTTGCACTCCCTACGGCATTGCTCTTCCTGCTGAGGAACCTCTTGTCTAATAGGGATATTTTATCCTTCCTCGTTCAACTTCAGTGTACCTGCTTTTATTTCTGCGTGGTGCTTCATCCATTACAACCGAGATAGTACTACCACTCATATAGCTCTATCTGCTAAGAGTTGTTCTGTATAAGCGTGGTCATTTCTTCTGCCTCAAGCAACTTCAAAGTATCTGGTGTTAGTTCTTGGACGTTTTCATCCAGTGTAATGCTTACTGGATTTTGCCGTTCAAATTTCTACGGCATTGCTCTTTCTTCTAAGCGGGGTATTATATGCTTCCGCGTTCAACTTCAGTGTACCAGCTTTTATTTCGTCGTGGTCTCTGAGCAGGAACAAGGGAGACTGTACTTCCACCGAGATTGCTCTATCTCCTAGAGTTCTTGTGAAGGTAGTCATTTCTTTGACCACCAGCAACTTCAGTGTATCTCGTGGTACTTCTTCGAGGATGTCATCCATTGTAATTGGTACTGGATTTTGCCGTTGAACTTCCTACGGAATTGTTCGATCTGCTAAGATCGTTTTTGTCTAAGCGGGGTATTATATTTCCACCCCCTGCACCTTCAGTGTATCTGCTTCAGTGTACCCGGTTTTATATCTGCCTGGTCTCTGAGCAAGTGCAATGGGGACCCTACTGCCACCGACCATGCTCTATCTGCTGGAGTTGTACGGTTAACGTGGTCGTTCATTTTCTCCTAAACAGCTTCAAAGTGTCTCCTTTTACTTCTTGGAAGATTTCATCCTGGGTAATGGATACTGTATTTTGCCTAGGGTTTGGGTTAGGGTTAGGGTTAGGGTTAGGGTTAGGGTTAGCGTTAGAGTTAGGGTTACGGTTAGGGTTAGGGTTCGGGTTAGGTTTAGGGTTAGGGTTAGGGTGAGGGTTAGGGTTAGCGTTAGGGTTAGGGTTAGGGTTAGGGTTAGGGAAACGGTTAGGGTTAAGGTTAGGGTTAGGGTTAGCTTTAGGGTTAGGGTTAGGGTTAGGGTTAGGGAAACGGTTAGGGTTAGGGTTAGGGTTAGCTTTAGGGTTAGGGTTAGGGTTAGGGAAACGGTTAGGTTTAGGGTTAGGGTTAGTGTTAGGGAAACGGTTAGGGTTAGGCTTAGGGTTAGCTTTAGGGTTAGGGTTACGGTTAGGGTTAGGTTAACGGTTAGGGTTAGGGTTAGGGTTAGGGTTAGGTTTAGGGTTAGGGTTAGGTTTAAGGTTAGCTTTAGGGTTAGGGTTAGGGTGAGGTTTAGGGTTACTGTTAGGGTTAGCGTTAGGGTTAGCGTTAGGGTTGGGGTTAGGGTTAGTTTTAGCCTTAGCTTTATGGTTAGGGTTAGGGTTACTATTAGTGTTAGGGAAACGGTTAGGGTTAGAGTTAGGGTTAGGGAAAAGGTTAGGGTTAGCTTTAGGGTTAGGGTTAGGATTAGGGTTAGTGTTAGCGTTAGGGTTAGGGTTAGGGAAACGGTTAGGGCTAGGGTTTGGGTTAGGGTTAGCTTTAGGGTTAGGTTTAGGGTTAGCTTTAGGGTTAGGGTTAGGGTTAGGGTTAGCGTTAAGGTTAGGGTTTAGGGTTAGGGTTAGGTTTAGGGAAACGGTTAGGGTTAGGGTTAGGGTTAGATTTAGGGTTAGGGTTGGGGAAACGGTGAGGGTTATGGTTAGGGTTAGGGTAAGGGTTAGGGTTAGGGAAACGGTGAGGGTTAGGGTTAGGGTTAGGGTTAGGGTTAGGGAATGGGTAAGGGTTAGGGTTAGGGTTAGGGTTAGGGAAACGGTTAGGGTTAGGGTTAAGATAGGGTTAGGGTTAGGGTTAGGTTTAGGTTTAGGGAAACGGTTAGGGTTCAGGTTAGGGTTAGGGTAAGGGTTAGGGTTAGAGAAACGGTGAGGGTTAGGGTTAGGGTTAGGGTTAGGGTTAGGGAATGGGTTAGGGTTAGGGTTAGGGAAACGGTTAGGGTTAGGGTTAAGGTTAGGGTTAAGGTTAGGGTTAGGGTTAGGGTAAGGGTTAGGGTTAGGGAAACGGTGAGGGTTAGGGTTAGGGTTAGGGTTAGGGAATGGGTAAGGGTTAGGGTTAGGGTTAGGGAAACGGTTAGGATTAGGGGTAAGGTTAGGGTTAGGGTTAGGGTTAGGGAAACGGTTAGGGTTAGGTTTACGGTTGGGGTTAGGTTTAGGGAAACGGTTAGGGTTAGGGTTAGGATTAGGGTTAGCTTTTGGTTTAGGGTTAGGGTTATGGTTAGGGTTAGGGAAACGGTTAGGGTTAGGGTTAGGGTAAGGGTTAGGGTTAGGATTAGGGTTAGGGAATGGGTAAGGGTTAGGGTTAGGGTTAGGGTTAGGGTTAGGGAAACGGTTAGGGTTAGGGTTAAGTTTAGGGTTAGCTTAAGGGTTAGGGTTAGGGTTAGGGTTAGCGAAACTGTTAGGGTTAGGTTTAGGGTTAGGGTTAGGTTTAGGGAAACGGTGAGGGTTAGCGTTAGGTTTAGGGTTAGGGTTAGGGAAACGGTTAGGGTTAGGGTTAAGGTTAGGGTTAGGGTTAGGTTTAGGGAAATGGTTAGGGTTAGGGTTAGGGTTAGCTTTAGGCTTAGGGTTAGGGTTAGGGTTAGCGAAACGGTTAGGGTTAGGGTTAGGGTTAGGGTTAGGGTTAGGGTTAGCTTTAGGGTTAGGGTTAGGGTTAGGGTTAGGGTTAGGGTTAAGTTTAGGGTTAGGGTTAGGGAAACGGTTAGGGTTATGGTTAGGGTTAGGGTTAGCTTTAGCGTTAGGGTTAGGGTTAGGGTTAGCGAAACGGTTAGGGTTAGGTTTAGGTTTAGGGTGAGGTTTAGGGAAACGGTTAGGGATAGGGTTAGGGTTAGGGTTAGATTTAGGGTTAGGGTTAGGGTTAGGGTTAGGGTTAGGGAAACGGTGAGGGTTAGGGTTAGGGTTAGGGTAAGTGTTAGGGTTAGGGAAACGGTGAGGGTTAGGGTTAGGGTTAGGGTTAGCTTTAGGGTTAGGGTTAGGGTTAGCGAAACGGTTAGGGTTAGGTTTAGGGTTAGGGTTAGGTTTAGGGAAACGGTTAGGGTTAGGGTTAGGGTTAGGCTTAGTTTAGGGTTAGGGTTAGGGTTAGGGTTAGGGAAATGGTTAGGGTTAGGGTTAATTTTAGGGTTAGGGTTAGGGTTAGGGAAACGGTTAGGGTTAGGGTTAAGGTTAGGGTTAGCGTTAGGGTTAGGGAATGGGTAAGGGTTAGGGTTAGGGTTAGGGTTAGGGTTAAGGAAACGGTTAGGGTTAGGGTTAAGTTTGGGGTTAGGGTTAGGGTTAGGGAAACGGTTAGGGTTAGGGTTAGGGTTAGGGTTAGCGAAACGGTTACGGTTAGGGTTAGGGTTAGGGTTAGGGTTAGCTTTAGGGTTAGGGTTAGGGATAGGGTTAGGGTTAGGGTTAGGGTTAGCTTTAGGGTTAGGGTTATGGTTAGGGTTAAGTTTAGGGTTAGGGTTAGGGAAACGGTTATGGTTAGGGTTAGGGTTAAGGTTAGGGTTAGGGTTAGGGTTAGGGAAACGGTTAGGGTTAGGGTTAGGTTAAGGGTTAGGGTTAGGGAAACGGTGAGGGTTAGGGTTAGGATTAGCTTTAGGGTTAGGGTTAGGGTTAGCGAAACGGTTAGGGTTAGGTTTAGGGTTAGGGTTAGGGTTAGCGAAACGGTTACGGTTAGGGTTAGGGTTAGGGTTAGGGTTAGCTTTAGGGTTAGGGTTAGGGTTAGGGTTAAGTTTAGGGTTAGGGTTAGGGAAACGGTTAGGGTTAGGGTTAGGGTTAAGGTTAGGGTTAGGGTTAGGGTTAGGGAAACGGTTAGGGTTAGGGTTAGGTTAAGGGTTAGGGTTAGGGAAACGGTGAGGGTTAGGGTTAGGATTAGCTTTAGGGTTAGGGTTAGGGTTAGCGAAACGGTTAGGGTTAGGTTTAGGGTTAGGGTTAGGTTTAGGGAAACGGTTAGGGTTAGGGTTAGGGTTAGGGTTAGGGTTAGGGTTAGGGTTAGGGAAACGGTTAGGGTTAGGGTTAGGGTTAAGGTTAGGGTTAGGGTTAGGGTTAGGGAAACGGTTAGGGTTATGATTAGGGTTAGGGTTAGCTTTAGGGTTAGGGTTAGGGTTAGGGTTAGCGAAACGGTTAGGGTTAGGTTTAGGGTTAGGGTTAGGGTTAGGGTTAGGGAAACGGTGAGGGTTAGGGTTAGGGTTAGGGTTAGGGAATGGGTAAGGGTTAGGGTTAGGGTTAGGGTTAGATTAGGGTTAGGGTTACGGTTAGGGTTAGGGTTAGGGAAACGGGGAGGGTTAGGGTTAGGGAATGGGTAAGGGTTAGGGTTAGGGTTAGGGTTAGGGAAACGGTTAGGGTTAGGGTTAGGTTTAGAGTAAGGGTTAGGGTTAGGGAAACGGTGAGGGTTAGGGTTAGGGAATGGGTAAGGGTTAGGGTTAGGGTTAGGGTTAGGGAAACGGTTAGGGTTAGGGTTAGGGAATGGGTAAGGGTTAGGGTTAGGGTTAGGGTTAGGGAAACGGTTAGGGTTAGGGTTAGGTTTAGAGTAAGGGTTAGGGTTAGGGAAACGGTGAGGGTTAGGGTTAGGTTTAGAGTAAGGGTTAGGGTTAGGGAAACGGTGAGGGTTAGGGTTAGGTTTAGAGTAAGGGTTAGGGTTAGGGAAACGGTGAGGGTTAGGGTTAGGAAATGGGTAAGGGTTAGGGTTAGGGTTAAGGTTAGGGAAACGGTTAGGGTTAGGGTTAGGGTTAGGGTTAGGGTTAGGGAAACGGTGAGGTTTAGGGTTAGGGTTAAGGTTAGGGTTAGGTAAACGGTTAGGGTTAGGGAAACGGTTAGGGTTAGGGTTAGGGTTAGGGAAACGGTTAGGGTTAGGGTTAGGTTTAGGGAAAAGGTTAGGGTTAGGGTTAGGGTTAGCTTTATGGTTAGGGTTAGGGAAACGGTTAGGGTTAGGGTTATGTTTAGGGTTAGTGTTAGGGTTAGGGTTAGCTTTAGGGTCAGGTTTACGGTTGGGCTTAGGGTTAGGGTTAGCTTTAGGGTTAGGGTTAGGGTTAGGTTTAGGGTTAGGGTGAGGGTTAGGGTTTGCTTTAGGGTTAGGGTTAGGGTTAGGGTTAGCGAAACTGTTAGGGTTAGGTTTAGGATTAGGTTTAGGGTTAGGGTTAGGGTTAGGGTTAGAGTAAGGGTTAGGGTTAGGGTAACGGTGAGGGTTAGTGTTAGGGTTAGTGTTAGGGTTAGGGTAAAGGTTAGGGTTCGGGTTAGGGTTACCTTTAGGGGTAGGGTTAGGGTTAGGGTTAGGGAAACGGTTAGGGTTAGGGTTAGGTTTAGGGTTAGTGTTAGGGTTAGGGTTAGCTTTAGGGTTAGGTTTACGGTTGGGGTTAGGGTTTATGTTAGCTTTAGGGTTAGGGTTAGGGTTAGTGTTAGGGAAACGGTTAGGGTTAGGGTTAGCTTATGGTTAGGGTTAGGGTTAGGGAAACGGTTAGGTTTAGGGTTAGGGTTAGGGTAGGGTTAGGGTTAGCGTTAGGGTTAGGGTTAGGGTTAGGGTTAGTGTTAGAGAGAAGGTTAGGGTTAGGGTTAATGTTAGGGTTAGCTTTAGGGTTAGGGTTAGGGTTAGGGTTAGGTTAACGGTTAGGGTTAGGGTTAGGGTTAGGTTTAGGGTTAGGGTTAGGTTTAAGGTTAACTTTAGGGTTAGGGTTAGGGTGAGATTTATTGTTAGGGTTAGGGTTAGCGTTAGGGTTAGCGTTAGGGTTGGGGTTAGGGTTAGTTTTAGGGTTAGCTTTATGGTTAGGGTTAGGGTTACTATTAGTGTTAGAGAAACAGTTAGGGTTAGGGTTAGGGTTAGGTTAGGGTTAGGTTAGGGTTAGGGGTAGGGTTAGGGTTAGGTTTAGGGTTAGGTTTAGGGAAACGGTAACGGTTAGGGTTAGGGTTAGGGTTAGGGTTAGGGTTAGGGAAACAGTTAGGGTTAGGGTTAGGGTTAGCTTTAGGGTTAGGGTAAGGGTTAGGGTTAGCAAAACGGTTATGTTAGGTTAGGGTTAGGGTTAAGTTTAGGGAAACGGTTAGGGTTAGGGTTAGGGTTAGCTTTAGGGTTAGGGTTAGGGTTACGGTTAGGGTTAGGGAAACGGTTAGGGTTAGGGTTAGGGTTAGGGTAAGGGTTAGGGTTAGGAAAACGGTGAGGGTTAGTGTTAGGGTTAGTGTTAGGGTTAGGGAAAAGGTTAGGGTTAGGATTAGGGTTAGCTTTAGGGTTAGGGTTAGGGTTTGGGTTAGGGAAACGTTTAGGGTTAGGGTAAGTTTTAGGGTTAGTGTTAGGGTTAGGGTTAGGGTTAGGGTTAGGGTAAGGGTTAGGGTTAGGGAAACGGTGAGGGTTAGTGTTAGGGTTAGCGTTAGGATTAGGGAAAAGGTTAGGGTTAGGGTTAGGGTTAGCTTTAGGGTTAGGGTTAGGGTTAGTGTTAGGGAAACGGTTAGGGTTAGGGTTAGGTTTAGGGTCAGTGTTAGGGTTAGGGTTAGCTTTAGGGTTAGGTTTACGGTTGGGGTTAGGGTTAGGGTTAGCTTTAGGGTTAGGGTTTGGGTTAGGGAAACGGTTAGGGTTAGGGTTAGGGTTAGGGTTAGCTTTAATGTTAGGGTTAGGGTTAGCTTTAGGGTTAGGGTTAGGGTTAGGGTTAGGTTTAGGGTTAGCGTTAGGATTAGGGAAAAGGTTAGGGTTAGGGTTAGGGTTAGCTTTAGGGTTAGGGTTAGGGTTAGGGTTAGGGTTAGGGTTAGGGTTAGGGTTAGGGTTAGGGTTAGGGTTAGGGTTAGCCTTAGGGTTAGGGTTAGGGTTAGGGTTAGGGTTTGCTCTCTCTCTATTGAGGAACTTCTTGTCTAATCGGGATATTTCATCCTTCCTTGTTCAACTTCAGTGTACCTACTTTTATTTCTGAGTGGTGCTTCCTCAAGTACAACGGAGACTGAACTACCATTGACATTGTTCTATCTACTATCATTTTTTTCCGTGTAAACCTGGGTATTTTTGCTACCCCAAATAACTTCAATGTATCTCGTTTCACTTCCTGGAGGTTTTCATAGAGTGTCCTGGATTTTGCTGTTGCATTCCCTACGGCATTGCTCTAAGCGGGGTATTTTATTCTTCCTCGTTCAACTTCAGTGTACCTGCTTTTATTTCTGCGTGGTGCTTCATCCATTACAACCGAGATAGTACTACCACTCATATAGCTCTATCTGCTAAGAGCTGTTCTATGTAGGCGTGGTCATTTCTTCTGCCACAAGGAACTTCAATGTATCTGGTTTTAGTTCTTGGACGTTTTCATCCAGTGTAATACTTACTGGATTTTGCAGTTCAAATTTCTACGGCATTGCTCTTTCTTCTAAGCGGGGTATTATATGCTTCCTGGTTCAACTTCAGTGTACCAGCTTTTAGTTCGTCGTGGTCTCTGAGCAGGAGCAAGGGAGACTGTACTTCCACCGAGATTGCTCTGTCTCCTAGAGTTGTTCTTGTGAACGTGCTCATTTCTTTGACCACAAGCAACTTCTATGTTTCTTGTGTTACTTCTAGGATTTCATCCAGTGTAATTGGTACTGGATTTTGCCAGTGAACTTCCTACGGAATTGTTCGATCTGCTAAGATCGTTTTTGTCTAAGCGGGTTTTTTATTTTTTCCCCCTGTACCTTCAGTGTATCTGCTTTTAATTCAGCGTGGTGCTTCATCTTGTACAACGGAGACGGAGCTACCATTGACATTGCTCTATCTAGTATGATTTGTTCTGTGTAAACCTGGTCATTTCTTCTACCACAAGTAACTTCAATGTAGCTCGTTTCACTTCCTGGAGGTTTTCATAGATTGTCATTTTGCCTGTGCAGTAAATACGGCATTGCTCTTTCTGCCGGGAACCTTCTTGTCTTAGCGGGGCATTTTTCTTCTTCCTCGTTCAAACTGGATTTTGCCGTTGAGCTTCCTACAGAATTGTTCGATCTGCTAAGATCGTTTTTGTCTAGGCGGGGTATTATATTACCCCTCTGCACCTTCGATGTATCTGCTTCAGTGTACCTGGTTTTATTTCTGCCTGGTACAATGGGTACCCTACGGCCAGCGACAATGCTCTATCTGCTAGGAGTTGTTCGGTTAAAGTGGTCGTTCATTGTCCCCTAAGCAGCTTCAAGGTGTCTGCTTTTACTTCTTGGAAGATTTCATCCTGGGTAATGGATACTGTATTTTGCCGTTGAACCTCCTACGGTATTACTCTTTCTGCTGAAGACCCTATTGTCTCATCGGGTTATTTTATTCTTCCTCGTTCAATTTCAGTGTACTTGCTTTTATTTCTGCGTGATGCTTCATCAACTACAAGGGAGACTGAACTACCATTGACATTGTTCTATCTAGTATCATTTGTTCTGTGTAAACTTGGGCATTTCTGCTACCCCAAGTAACTTCAATGTATCTCGTTTCACTTCGTGGAGGTTTTCATAGAGGTTCATGGATTTTTGCTGTTGCACTCCCTACGGCGTTGCTCTTTCTGCTAACAACCTTCTTGTCTAAGCGGGGTATTTTATTCTTCCTCTTTCAACTTCAGTGTACCTGCTCTTATTTCGTCGTGGTGTCTGAGCATGTACAACGAACAGTCTACTACTCCCTATCTGGAAGGAGTTGTTCGGTTAACGTGGTCGTTCATTGTCCCCTAAGCAGCTTCAAGGTGTCTGCTTTTACTTCTTGGAAGATTTCATCCTGGGTAATGGATACTGTATTTTGCCGTTGCACCTCCTTCGTACGGCATTGCTCTTTCTGCTGAGGAACCTCTTGTCTAATAGGGATATTTTATCCTTCCTCGCTCAACTTCAGTGTACCTGCTTTTATTTCTGCGTGGTGCTTCATCCATTACAACCGAGATAGTACTACCACTCATATAGCTCTATCTGCTGAGTTGTTCTGTGTATGCGTGGTCATTTCTTCTACCACAAGCAACTTCAATGTACCTGGTGTAAGTTCTTGGACGTTTTCATCCAGTGTAATGCTTACTGGATTTTGCCGTTCAAATTTCTGCGGCATTGCTCTTTCTGCTAAGCGTTCAACTTCAGTGTACCAGCTTTTATTTCGTCGTGGTCTCTGAGCAGGTACAAGGGAGACTTAGTTCCACAGAGTTTGCTCTATCTGCTGGAAATGTTCTTGTGAACGTGCTCATTTCTTTGACCACCAGCAACTTCAATGTATCTCGCGTTACTTCTTCGAGGATTGCATCCAGTGTAATTGGTACTGGATTTTGCCGTTGAGCTTCCTACGGAATTGTTCGATCTGCTAAGGTCGTTTTTGTCTGAGCGGGGTATTTTATTTTTCCCCGTGTACGTTCAGTGTATCTGCTTTTATTTCAGCGTGGTGCTTCACCTTGTAAAACGGAGACGGAGCTACCATTGACATTGCTCTATCTAGTATGATTGGTTCTGTTTAAACCTGGTCATTTCTTCTACCACAAGTATCTTCAATGTATCTCGTTTCACGTCCTAGAGGTTTTCATAGATTGTCATTTTGCCTGTGCAGTCAATGCGGCATTGCTCTTTCTGCTGGGAACCTTCTTGTCTTAGCGGGGCATTTTTCTTCTTCCTCGTTCACACTGGATTTTGCCGTTGAGCTTCCTACAGAATTGTTCGATCTGCTAAGATCGTTTTTGTCTAAGCGGGGTATTATATTCCCCCCTGCACCTTCGGTGTATCTGCTTCAGTGTACCTGGTGTTATTTCTGCCTGGTACAATGGGGACCCTACTGCCACCGACAATGCTCTATCTGCTAGGAGTTGTTCTGTTAACGTGGTCGTTCATTGTCCCCTAAGCAGCTTCAAGGTGGTCTGCTTTTACTTCTTGGAAGATTTCATCCTGGGTAATGGATACTGTATTTTGCCGTTGAACCTCCTACGGTATTACCCTTTCTGCTGAGGACCCTTCTTGTCTCATCGGGTTATTTGATTCGTCCTCGTTCAACTTCAGTGTAGTTGCTTTTATTTCTGCGTGGTGCTTCATGAAGTACAAGGAAGCCTGAACTACCATGGACATTGTTCTATCTATTATCATTTGTTCTGTGTAAACCTGGGCATTTCTGCTACCCCAAGTAACTTCAATGGATCTCGTTTCACTTCCTGGAGGTTTTCATAGAGGTTCATGGATTTTGCTGTTGCACTCCCTAGGGCATTGCTCTTTCTGCTAACAACCTTCTTGTCTAAGCGGGGTATTTTATTCTTCCTCTTTCAACTTCAGTGTACCTGCTTTTATTTCCTCGTGGTGTCTAGCATGTACAACGAACAGTCTACTCCCTATCTGGTAGGAGTTGTTCGGTTAACGTGGTCGTTCCTTGTCCCCCTAAGCAGCTTCAAGGTGTCTGCTTTTACTTCTTGGAAGATTTCATCCTGGGTAATGGATACTGTATTTTGCCGTTGCACCTTCTACGTACGGCATTGCTCTTTCGGCAGAGGAACCTCTTGTCTAATAGGGATTTTTTGTCCTTCCTTGTTCAACTTCATTGTACCTGCTTTTATTTCTGCGTGGTGCTTCATCCATTACAACCGAGATAGTACTACCACTCATATAGCTCTATCTGCTGAGTTGTTCTGTGTATGCGTGGTCATTTCTTCTACCACAAGCAACTTCAATGTACCTGGTGTAAGTTCTTGGACGTTTTCATCCAGTGTAATGCTTACTGGATTTTGCCGTTCAAATTTCTGCGGCATTGCTCTTTCTGCTAAGCGTTCAACTTCAGTGTACCAGCTTTTATTTCGTCGTGGTCTCTGAGCAGGTACAAGGGAGACTTAGTTCCACAGAGTGCTCTATCTGCTGGAAATGTTCTTGTGAACGTGCTCATTTCTTTGACCACCAGCAACTTCAATGTATCTCGCGTTACTTCTTCGAGGATTGCATCCAGTGTAATTGGTACTGGATTTTGCCGTTGAGCTTCCTACGGAATTGTTCGATCTGCTAAGGTCGTTTTTGTCTGAGCGGGGTATTTTATTTTTCCCCGTGTACGTTCAGTGTATCTGCTTTTATTTCAGCGTGGTGCTTCACCTTGTAAAACGGAGACGGAGCTACCATTGACATTGCTCTATCTAGTATGATTGGTTCTGTTTAAACCTGGTCATTTCTTCTACCACAAGTATCTTCAATGTATCTCGTTTCACGTCCTAGAGGTTTTCATAGATTGTCATTTTGCCTGTGCAGTCAATGCGGCATTGCTCTTTCTGCTGGGAACCTTCTTGTCTTAGCGGGGCATTTTTCTTCTTCCTCGTTCACACTGGATTTTGCCGTTGAGCTTCCTACAGAATTGTTCGATCTGCTAAGATCGTTTTTGTCTAAGCGGGGTATTATATTCCCCCCTGCACCTTCGGTGTATCTGCTTCAGTGTACCTGGTGTTATTTCTGCCTGGTACAATGGGGACCCTACTGCCACCGACAATGCTCTATCTGCTAGGAGTTGTTCTGTTAACGTGGTCGTTCATTGTCCCCTAAGCAGCTTCAAGGTGGTCTGCTTTTACTTCTTGGAAGATTTCATCCTGGGTAATGGATACTGTATTTTGCCGTTCAACCTCCTACGGTATTACTCTTTCTGCTGAGGACCCTTCTTGTCTCATCGGGTTATTTGATTCGTCCTCGTTCAACTTCAGTGTAGTTGCTTTTATTTCTGCGTGGTGCTTCATGAAGTACAAGGAAGCCTGAACTACCATGGACATTGTTCTATCTATTATCATTTGTTCTGTGTAAACCTGGGCATTTCTGCTACCCCAAGTAACTTCAATGGATCTCGTTTCACTTCCTGGAGGTTTTCATAGAGGTTCATGGATTTTGCTGTTGCACTCCCTAGGGCATTGCTCTTTCTGCTAACAACCTTCTTGTCTAAGCGGGGTATTTTATTCTTCCTCTTTCAACTTCAGTGTACCTGCTTTTATTTCGTCGTGGTGTCTAGCATGTACAACGAACAGTCTAGTCCCTATCTGGTAGGAGTTGTTCGGTTAACGTGGTCGTTCCTTGTCCCCTAAGCAGCTTCAAGGTGTCTGCTTTTACTTCTTGGAAGATTTCATCCTGGGTAATGGATACTGTATTTTGCCGTTGCACCTTCTACGTACGGCATTGCTCTTTCGGCAGAGGAACCTCTTGTCTAATAGGGATTTTTTATCCTTCCTCGTTCAACTTCATTGTACCTGCTTTTATTTCTGCGTGGTGCTTCATCCATTACAACCGAGATAGTACTACCACTCATATAGCTCTATCTGCTGAGTTGGTCATTTCTTCTACCACAAGCAACTTCAATGTACCTGGTGTAAGTTCTTGGACGTTTTCATCCAGTGTAATGCTTACTGGATTTTGCCGTTCAAATTTCTGCGGCATTGCTCTTTCTGCTAAGCGTTCAACTTCAGTGTACCAGCTTTTATTTCGTCGTGGTCTCTGAGCAGGTACAAGGGAGACTTAGTTCCACAGAGTTTGCTCTATCTGCTGGAAATGTTCTTGTGAACGTGCTCATTTCTTTGACCACCAGCAACTTCAATGTATCTCGCGTTACTTCTTCGAGGATTGCATCCAGTGTAATTGGTACTGGATTTTGCCGTTGAGCTTCCTACGGAATTGTTCGATCTGCTAAGGTCGTTTTTGTCTGAGCGGGGTATTTTATTTTTCCCCGTGTACGTTCAGTGTATCTGCTTTTATTTCAGCGTGGTGCTTCACCTTGTACAACGGAGACGGAGCTACCATTGACATTGCTCTGTCCAGTATGATTGGTTCTGTGTAAACCTGGTTATTTCTTCTACCAAAAGTAACTTCACTGTATCTCGTTTCACTTCCTGGAGGTTTTCATAGAGTGTCATAAATGATGGATTTTGCCTGTGCAGCCAATACTGCATTGCTCTCTCTGCTGGGAACCTTCTTGTCTTAGCGCGGCACTTTCTTCTTCCTCGTTCAACCTCAGTGTACCTGGTTCTATTTCTGCGTGGTGTCTGAGCATGTACAAAGGGGACCCTACTGCCACCGACAATGCTCTATCTGCTAGGAGTTGGTCGGTTAACGTGGTCGCTCATTGTCCCCTAAGCAGCTTCAAGGTGTCTGCTTTTACTTCTTGGAAGATTTCATCCTGGGTAACGGATACTGTATTTTGCCGTTGAACCTCCCCCTGTACCTTCAGTGTATCTGCTTTTATTTCAGCGTGGTGCTTCACCTTGTACAACGGAGACAGAGCTACCATTGACATTGCTCTATCTAGTATGATTGGTTCTGTGTAAACCTGGTCATTTCTTCTACCACAAGTAACTTCAATGTATCTCGTTTCACGTCCTAGAGGTTTTCATAGATTGTCATTTTGCCTGTGCAGTCAATGCAGCATTGCTGTTTCTGCTGGGAACCTTCTTGTCTTAGCGGGGCATTTTCCTCTTCCTCGTTCAAACTGGATTTTGAAGTAGAGCTTCCTACGGAATTGTTCGATCTGCTAAGATCGTTTTTGTCTAAGCGGGGCATTATATTTCCACTCACTGCACCTTTAGTGTATCTGCTTCAGGGTACCTGGTTTTATTTCTGCCTGGTCTCTGAGCAAGTACAATGGGTACCCTACTGCCACCGACAATGCTCTATCTGCTAGGAGTTGTTCGGTTTTAACGTGGTCGTTCATTGTCCCCTATGGCATTGCTCTTTCTGCTGAGGAACCTCTCCCTGAACCTTCAGTATATCTTCTTCAGTGTACTTTGTTTTATATCTGCCAGGTCTGTGAGCAAGTACAATGGGGACCCTACTGCCACCGACAATGCTCTATCTGCTAGGAGTTGTTCGGTTTTAACGTGGTCGTTCATTGTCCTCCTATGGCATTGCTCTTTCTGCTGAGGAACCTCTCCCTGAACCTTCAGTATATCTTCTTCAGTGTACTTTGTTTTATATCTGCCAGGTCTGTGAGCAAGTACAATGGGGACCATACTGCCACCGACAATGCTCTATCTGCTAGGAGTTGTTCGTTTAACGTGGTCGTTCTTTGTCCCCTAAGAAACTTCAAGGTGTCTGCTTTTACCTCTTGGAAGATTTCATCGTGGGTAATGGATACTGTATTTTTCCTAGGGTTAGGGATAGGTTTAGGGTTAGTGTTAGGGTAATTAGTGTTAGGGTAAGGGTAAGGTTTAAGGTTAGGGTTAGGGTTACGGTTTGCTCTTTCTGCTGAGGAACTTCTTGTCTAATCGGGATATTTCATCCTTCCTCGTTCAACTTCAGTGTACCTACTTTTATTTCTGCGTGGTGCTTCATCGACTACAACCGAGACAGTACTACCACTCATATAGCTCTATCTGCTAAGAGGTGTTCTGTGTATGCGTCGTCATTTCTTGTACCACAAGCAACTTCAATGTATCTGGTGTTAGTTCTTGGACGTTTTCATCCAGTGTAATGCTTACTGGATTTTGCCATTCAAATTTCTACGGCATTGCTCTTTCTGCTAATCGGGGTATTAATTATATGCTTCCTCGTTCAACTTCAGTGTACCAGCTTTTATTTCGTCGTGGTCTCTGCGCAGGTACAAGGGAGACTGTACTTCCACCGAGTTTGCTCTATCTCCTAGAGCTTTTCTTGTGAACGTGCTCATTTCTTTGACCACAAGCAACTTCAAGGTATCTCGTGTTACTTCTTCGAGGATTTCATCCAGTGTAATTGGTTCTGGATTTTGCCGTTGAGCTTGCTACGGAATTGTTCGATCTGCTAAGATCGTTTTTGTCTAAGCGGGGTATTATATTTTCCCCCACGGCATCTTCAGTTGTATCTGCTTCAGTGTACCTGCTTTTATTGCTGCGTGGTGCGTGAGCAAGTACAATGGGGAGTCTACTGCCACCGACAATGCTCTATCTGCTAGGAGTTGTTCTGTTAACGTGGTCGTTCATTGTCCCCTAAGCAGCTTCAAGGTGTCTGCTTTTACTTCTTCGAAGATTTCATCCTGGGTAATGCATACTGTGTTTTGCAGTTGTACCTCCTACGGCATTGCTCTTTCTGCTGAGGACCCTATTATCTAAACGGGATATTTTATCCTTCCTCGTTCAACTTCAGTGTACGAGCTTTTATTTCGTCGTGGTTTCGGAGCAGGTACAAGGGTACTTCCACCGAGTTTCTTCTATCTCCTAGAGTTGTTCTTGTGAACGTGATCATTTCTTTGAACACCAGCAACTTCAATGTATCTCCTTACTTCGAGGATTTCATTCAGTGTAATTGTTACTGGATTTTGAAGTAGGGCTTCCTACGGAATTGTTCGATCTGCTAAGATCGTTTTTGTCTAAGCGGGGTATTTTATTTTTCCCCCTGTACCTTCAGTGTATCTGCTTTTATTTCAGCGTGGTGCTTCATCTCGTACAACGGAGACGGAGCTACCATTGACATTGCTTTAACTTCTTGGAAGTTTTCATCGTAGGTAATGGATACTGTATTTTGCTGTTGAATCTCCTACGGCATTACTCTTTCTGCTGAGGACCCTCTTGTCTAATCGGGTTATTTTATTCTTCCTCGTTCAACTTCAGTGTACCTGCTTTTATTTCTGCGTGGTGCTTCGTCATGTACAACGGAAACTGAACTACCATTGACATTGTTCTATCTAGTATCATTTGTTCGGTGTAAACCAGGGCATTTCTGCTTCCCCAAGTAACTTCAATGTATCTCCTTTCACTTCCTGGAGGTTTTCATAGAGTGTCATGGATTTTACTGTTGCAGTCCCTACTGCATTGCTCTTTCTACTAACAACCTTCTTGTCTAAGTTGGGTATTTTATTCTTCGTCTTTCAACTTCAGAGTACCAGCTTTTATTTCGTCGTGGTCCCTGAGCAGGTACAAGGGAGAGTGTGCTTCCACCGAGATTGCTCTATCTCCTAGAGTTGTTCTTGTGAACGTGATCATTTCTTTGAACACCAGCAACTTCAATGTATCTCCTCACTTCGAGGATTTCATTCAGTGTAATTGTTACTGGATTTTGAAGTAGGGCTTCCTACGGAATTGTTCGATCTGCTAAGATCGTTTTTGTCTAAGCGGGGTATTATATTTCCACTCCCTGCACCTTCAGTATATCTGCTTCAGTGTACTTTGTTTTATATCTGCCTGGTGATATTGCCTGTGAGCAAGTACAATGGGGAAACTACTGCCACCGACAATGCTCTATCTGCTAGGAGTTGTTCGGTTAACGTGGTCGTTCATTGTCCGCTAAGCAACTTCAAGGTGTCTGCTTTACCTCTTGGAAGATTTCATCGTGGGGAATGGATACTGTATTTTGCCATTGCACCTCCTACGGCATTGCTCTTTCTGCTGAGGACCCTATTATCTAATCGGGATATTTTATCCTTCCTCGTTCAACATCAGTGTACCAGCTTTTATTTCGTCGTGGTCTCTGAGCAGGTACAAGGGAGACTGTACTTCGACCGAGTTTGCTCTATCTCCTAGAGTTGTTCTTGTGAACGTGCTCATTTCTTTGACCACAAGCAACTTCTATGTACCTTGTGTTACTTCTTCTAGGATTTCATCCAGTGTAATTGGTACTGGATTTTGCCGTTGAACTTCCTACGGAATTGTTCGATCTGCTAAGATCGTTTTTGTCTAAGCGGGGTATTTTCTTTTCCCCCCTGTACCTTCAGTGTATCTGCTTTTATTTTAGCGTGGTGCTTCATCTTGTACAACGGAGACGGAGCTACCATTGACATTGCTCTATCTAGTATGATTTGTTCTGTGTAAACCTGGTCATTTCTTCTACCACGAGTAACTTCAATGTATCTCGTTTCACTTCCTGGAGGTTTTCATAGATTGTCATGGATGATGGATTTTGCCTGTGCAGTAAATACGGCATTGCTCTCTCGGTTGGGAACCTTGTCTTAGCGGGGCATTTTCTTCTTCCTCGTTCAAACTGGATTTTGCCGTTGAGCTTCCCTACAGAATTGTTCGATCTGCTAAGATCGTTTTTGTCTAAGCGGGGTATTATATTCCCCCCCTGCACTTCACTGTATCTGCTTCAGTGTACCTGGCTTTATGGGGACCCTACTGCCACCGACAATGCTCTATCTGCTAGGAGTTGTTCTGTTAAGGTGGTCGTTCATTGTCCCCTAAGCAGCTTCAAGGTGTCTGCTTTAACTTCTTGGAAGATTCCACCCTTGGTAATGGATAGTGTATTTTGTCGTTGGACCTCCTACGGTATTACTCTTTCTGCTGAGAACCCTCTTGTCTCATCGGGTTATTTTATTCTTCCTCGTTCAACTTCAGTGTACTTGCTTTTATTTCGGAGTGGTGCTTCATCAAGTACAAGAGAGACAGAACTACCATTGACATTGTTCTATCTAGTATCATTTGTTTTGTGTAAACCTGGGCATTTCTGCTACCCCAAGTAACTTCAATGTATCTCGTTTCACTTCGTGGAGGTTTTCATAGAGGTTCATGGATTTTGCTGTTGCACTCCCTACGGCATTGCTCTTCCTGCTGAGGAACCTCTTGTCTAATAGGGATATTTTATCCTTCCTCGTTCAACTTCAGTGTACCTGCTTTTATTTCTGCGTGGTGCTTCATCCATTACAACCGAGATAGTACTACCACTCATATAGCTCTATCTGCTAAGAGTTGTTCTGTATAAGCGTGGTCATTTCTTCTGCCTCAAGCAACTTCAAAGTATCTGGTGTTAGTTCTTGGACGTTTTCATCCAGTGTAATGCTTACTGGATTTTGCCGTTCAAATTTCTACGGCATTGCTCTTTCTTCTAAGCGGGGTATTATATGCTTCCGCGTTCAACTTCAGTGTACCAGCTTTTATTTCGTCGTGGTCTCTGAGCAGGAACAAGGGAGACTGTACTTCCACCGAGATTGCTCTATCTCCTAGAGTTCTTGTGAAGGTAGTCATTTCTTTGACCACCAGCAACTTCAGTGTATCTCGTGGTACTTCTTCGAGGATGTCATCCATTGTAATTGGTACTGGATTTTGCCGTTGAACTTCCTACGGAATTGTTCGATCTGCTAAGATCGTTTTTGTCTAAGCGGGGTATTATATTTCCACCCCCTGCACCTTCAGTGTATCTGCTTCAGTGTACCCGGTTTTATATCTGCCTGGTCTCTGAGCAAGTGCAATGGGGACCCTACTGCCACCGACCATGCTCTATCTGCTGGAGTTGTACGGTTAACGTGGTCGTTCATTTTCTCCTAAACAGCTTCAAAGTGTCTCCTTTTACTTCTTGGAAGATTTCATCCTGGGTAATGGATACTGTATTTTGCCTAGGGTTTGGGTTAGGGTTAGGGTTAGGGTTAGGGTTAGCGTTAGAGTTAGGGTTACGGTTAGGGTTAGGGTTCGGGTTAGGTTTAGGGTTAGGGTTAGGGTGAGGGTTAGGGTTAGCGTTAGGGTTAGGGTTAGGGTTAGGGTTAGGGAAACGGTTAGGCTTAAGGTTAGGGTTAGGGTTAGCTTTAGGGTTAGGGTTAGGGTTAGGGTTAGGGAAACGGTTAGGGTTAGGGTTAGGGTTAGCTTTAGGGTTAGGGTTAGGGTTAGGGAAACGGTTAGGTTTAGGGTTAGGGTTAGTGTTAGGGAAACGGTTAGGGTTAGGCTTAGGGTTAGCTTTAGGGTTAGGGTTACGGTTAGGGTTAGGTTAACGGTTAGGGTTAGGGTTAGGGTTAGGGTTAGGTTTAGGGTTAGGGTTAGGTTTAAGGTTAGCTTTAGGGTTAGGGTTAGGGTGAGGTTTAGGGTTACTGTTAGGGTTAGCGTTAGGGTTAGCGTTAGGGTTGGGGTTAGGGTTAGTTTTAGCCTTAGCTTTATGGTTAGGGTTAGGGTTACTATTAGTGTTAGGGAAACGGTTAGGGTTAGAGTTAGGGTTAGGGAAAAGGTTAGGGTTAGCTTTAGGGTTAGGGTTAGGATTAGGGTTAGTGTTAGCGTTAGGGTTAGGGTTAGGGAAACGGTTAGGGCTAGGGTTTGGGTTAGGGTTAGCTTTAGGGTTAGGTTTAGGGTTAGGGATAGGGTTAGCTTTAGGGTTAGGGTTAGGGTTAGGGTTAGCGTTAAGGTTAGGGTTTAGGGTTAGGGTTAGGTTTAGGGAAACGGTTAGGGTTAGGGTTAGGGTTAGATTTAGGGTTAGGGTTGGGGAAACGGTTAGGGTTATGGTTAGGGTTAGGGTAAGGGTTAGGGTTAGGGAAACGGTGAGGGTTAGGGTTAGGGTTAGGGTTAGGGTTAGGGAATGGGTAAGGGTTAGGGTTAGGGTTAGGGTTAGGGAAACGGTTAGGGTTAGGGTTAAGATAGGGTTAGGGTTAGGGTTAGGGTTAGGGAAACGGTTAGGGTTAAGGTTAGGGTTAGGGTAAGGGTTAGGGTTAGAGAAACGGTGAGGGTTAGGGTTAGGGTTAGGGTTAGGGTTAGGGAATGGGTTAGGGTTAGGGTTAGGGAAACGGTTAGGGTTAGGGTTAAGGTTAGGGTTAAGGTTAGGGTTAGGGTTAGGGTAAGGGTTAGGGTTAGGGAAACGGTGAGGGTTAGGGTTAGGGTTAGGGTTAGGGAATGGGTAAGGGTTAGGGTTAGGGTTAGGGAAACGGTTAGGATTAGGGGTAAGGTTAGGGTTAGGGTTAGGGTTAGGGAAACGGTTAGGGTTAGGGTTAGGATTAGGGTTAGCTTTTGGTTTAGGGTTAGGGTTACGGTTAGGGTTAGGGAAACGGTTAGGGTTAGGGTTAGGGTAAGGGTTAGGGTTAGGATTAGGGTTAGGGAATGGGTAAGGGTTAGGGTTAGGGTTAGGGTTAGGGAAACGGTTAGGGTTAGGGTTAAGTTTAGGGTTAGCTTAAGGGTTAGGGTTAGGGTTAGGGTTAGCGAAACTGTTAGGGTTAGGTTTAGGGTTAGGGTTAGGTTTAGGGAAACGGTGAGGGTTAGCGTTAGGTTTAGGGTTAGGGTTAGGGAAACGGTTAGGGTTAGGGTTAAGGTTAGGGTTAGGGTTAGGTTTAGGGAAATGGTTAGGGTTAGGGTTAGGGTTAGCTTTAGGCTTAGGGTTAGGGTTAGTGTTAGGGAAACGGTTAGGGTTAGGGTTAGGTTTAGGGTCAGTGTTAGGGTTAGGGTTAGCTTTAGGGTTAGGTTTACGGTTGGGGTTAGGGTTAGGGTTAGCTTTAGGGTTAGGGTTAGGGTTAGGGAAACCCCTCTGCACTTTCGGTGTATCTGCTTCAGTGTACCTGGTTTTATTTCTGCCTGGTACAATGGGGACCCTACAGCCACCGACAATGCTCTATCTGCTAAGAGTTGTTAACGTGGTCGTTCATTGTCCCCTAAGCAGCTTCAAGGTGTCTGCTTTTACTTCTTGGAAGATTTCATCCTCCTACGGTATTACTCTTTCTGCTGAGGACCCTCTTGTCTCATGGGGTTATTTTATAGCCTGCTATTCTTCCAAAGCTTTGAATCAGTTCAACGAGCTTGGGAGTAGACTCAATAGGATTCTGTAAATACAGAATCATGTCATCTGCAAAGAGGGATAGTTTTATTTCCTTTTTCCCTACTTGGATCCCCTTTATGCTTGCTTCTTGCCTTATTGCACTGGCTAGGAATTCTAGTACTATGTTAAAGAGGAGTGGAGACAGTGGGCATCCTTGTCTCGTTCCTGATTTTAGAGGGAATAGCTTTAGGTTTTCACCATTCAGTGTAATACTAGCAGTAGGTTTCTCATACAGAGCCTTATTACATTGAGGAATGTCCCATGGATTCCTAGTTTCTCCAGACTTTCTAACATAAAGGGGTGTTGGATCTTGTCAAATGCCTTTTCCGCGTCTATTGAGACAATCATGTGATTTTGGTCCTTGCTCCTGTTGATGTGTTGAATTATATTAATTGATTTGCGTATGTTGAACCAGCTTTGCCTCCCTGTGATGAATCCAGTTTGATCATAGTGTATAATTTTTTTGATGAGTTGTTGTAGACGGTTGGCCAATATTTTGTTGAGAAGTTTTGCATCGATGTTGATCAAAGATATAGGTCTATAGTTCTCTTTCTTTGATGAATCTCTGTCTGCTTTGGGGATGAGGGTTATACTGGCTTCATAGAATGAGTTTGGTAAGGAACCTTCATTTTCAATTTCGTTGAAGAGCTTGAGGAGTATTGGTGTGAGCTCTGGTTTGAAGACCTTATAGAATTCAGCTGTGAATCCATCTGGCCCTGGGCTTTTCTTAGGTGGAAGTTCTCTAATTGCCATTTGTATTTCTGAGCTTGAAATAGGCCTGTTGAGTTGGATTAGTTCTTCTTGGTTCAGTGTGGGTATGTTAATATTGTCGAGGAATTCATCCATTTCATCTAGATTCTCAAATTTGTTGGCATAAAGGTTTGAGAAGTATTCCCTCATGATATTCTGGATCTTGGTAATTTCTGTCGTGACATTACCATATTCATCTGCGATTTTGTTTATTTCGATATGCTCTCTTCTTTTTTTGGTAAGATTTGCTAAGGGCTTGTCAATTTTGTTAATTCTTTCAAAGAACCAAGTCCTTGTTTTGTTGATTCTTTCTATAGTTTTTTTGGATTCCAAATCATTTAATTCTGCTTTGATTTTAATAATTTGCTTTCTTCTACTGGGATTAGGGTTGGTCTGTTGCTCTTTTTCCAGGAGCTTAAGGTGAGACATTAACTTGTTGGTTTCCAATTTTTCCAACTTGTTGTTGTAGGCACTCAGCGCTATAAATTTTCCTCTGAGTACTGCCTTTGCTGTGTCCCAAAGGAGTTGGTATTTTGTGTGCTCCTTACTGTTAAATTTCATAAACTGTTGGATTTCTGTTCTGATCTCTTCGATGACCCATTGGTGATTCAACAATGTGTTGTTCAGTCTCCATGAGTTACAGGGTTTTCTTTGGTGGAGATGTGTGTTCAGTTCCAGTTTGATGCCTTTGTGGTCTGAGAGAGTGCATGGAATAATTTCAGTGTTTCTGAATCTGTCCAGGTTTGTTTTATGGCCTAAGATGTGATCTATTTTGGAAAATGTTCCATGTGCTGCTGAGAAAAACGTATATTGTTTTGTTGCTGGGTGGAATATTCTGCAGATGTCTGTTAGATCTAGTTGGTCTATATAGTTGTTCAGTTCTAAGGTTTCTCTGTTGAGTTTTTGCCTTGTTGATCTGTCCATAGGTGAAAGTGGTGTGTTAAAGTCACCGACAATCACTGTATTTCGATCTATGTATGGTTTCAGTGTAAGTAAAGTTTGCTTGATGAAGTTCGGAGCTCCGGGATTGGGTGTGTAAATATTTAGGATCGTTATGTCTTCCTGGAGGAAAGATCCCTTTAGTAGTATGTAGTAACCTTCTTTGTCTTTTCTTACTAATTTTGGTTTGAAGTCTATTTTATCTGATATGAGGATGGCAACGCCAGCCTGTTTATGGGGGCCGTTAACTTGATAGAGTTTATTCCAACCTCTCACTTTCAAAAGATGCTTGTTTTTTTGGGTAAGATGTGTCTCTTGAAGACAGCAGAACGATGGCTCTTGCTTTTTGATCCAACTAGACAGCCTATGCCGTTTAATTGGAGAGTTGAGTCCGTTGATATTGAGAGTTAGGATTGAGAGATATTTATTAGGTTCTACCATTTTTAAAAGCTTTTATTTGGGCCTGTGTCTTGACAGTTCTTGTGGTCCTTAGGTGGTATGCTGTTTAGGTGCCATTTCTTTCCCTATATTGCATTTATTTTGGTTTTCTATGTATAGAACATCTTTCAGAATTCTCTGTAGTGTTGGTTTTGTTGCGACGTATTGTTGCAGGTTTTCCCTGGAATGGAATGTTTTTATTGTTCCCTCAGTTATGAATGAGAGCTTAGCTGTGTACAGTATTCTTGGTTGGTAGTTATTTGACTTAAGGGCATGACATATATGCTTCCAGTCGCTTCTTGCTTGCATGGTCTCTGCTGAGTAATCTGGGGTTATTCTGATTGGTTTTCCTTTATAGGTTACTGAACCCTTTTCCCTGGCTGCCTTTAGGACCCTTTTTTTGGTTTCTACTGATCCAGTTCGGATTACGATGTGGCGGTGAGATGTTCTTTTCTGGTCAGGTCTGTTTGGGGTTCTAAAAACTTCTTGTATCTGGATGGGTCTGCCCTTCTGGATATTTGGGAAATTCTCTGAGATGATTCCCTGAAGTATATTTCCAATACCATTGACCTCTTTCTCCAGACCCTCCTCAATACCAATTAGCCTTAAATTAGGCTTCCTAATTGTATCTTGGACCTCCTGAAGCGCTCTCTCATTTTTCCTAGATTTGGATTATAGCAGGTACTTAAAAGTAATGAAATTTTATTTAAAAGATTTTAATGTGGAGATTTTTCAGATCAGAATATTTGAAAACACTGTTGGAAGTCATGTACTGGTGACTCATATCTGTAATCCTAGCTACTAATAGGAGGCTGTGATATTTGCGTCAAGGTTGGAAGCCAGCACTCATTAAGAAAGTCCATGAGACTCTCAACTCCATTAACAATCAGGAAGTGGAGATGTGGCTGAAAATGGTAGAGTACCAGCCTTGCGCCCCCAAATATGTATATAATATTCATATATATGTGTATCTGTTTCTATATTTCTGCTTGCATATATAGAGAAATACAAATTTGTTTAAAATCAAATATTACATACAGATATTTAGATCTATAAATAAGTAACAATTCTAATACTTCTATGGAAGGATAGTTTAGTTAGAAACCCAGACCGCTAGATTTTCTTGAGATTTTAAGAGGTTAGAAGGTTTCCATAGTAACAGCATTATTTGCTGTTTTTTTGTGTGTTTGAGGTTTGCTTCACTGGTACAAACTCAATAATAGGCAAAGGTGCTGTAAAGCCTTAGTTTATCACTGAAAGGCCACTACACTAGTAGTTTTTGTAACCTTTACTACCAAGTGCTCAGGCCTAATTGTGATCAGACAACCCCATGTCCTTGTACAGTAGTCAGATACTGTCAATAAATCTCAGTACATTGAGTGCATACTTTTAAACAGTTTGTGTGGCATGATGAGACTCATTCACAAAGTACTTCTGCTGGAATGATGATACTTGATCAGATTGTAAGCTAAACTACTATTTTGATTTCATATCCCTTTTCTAACTTTCTTATCTGAATAACATCATATTTTGTTCATGCAGCATATTCAGAATGACAAATCCAAGCAGATTTAATTCAGAACAAAATATGAGAAATATTGTCTTCTATCAAGTCAAATATTAGAGAGATGTGTATGATTTGTCAAAAGTTAATGCAGTTTTCACCACATATTTTTGTTAGAGTATATCAGTAGCTCATTAAATATATAATTCTTGTGAACATGGCCTACAAGATGGTTGAATAACCAAACTGTTTTTTAGTTACTTGATTTCAACTTCACATTTGAAAAATATAAGTTGATAAAGCTCACATAATCATATGCTTTCTAGAGTTTTCAGTAGTTTGGGAAGTTATCATGGTATTTTCAAGCCAAAGAAATTTTAGAGCAATTCTTGTTTGTGGCCTCTTGAAAATTAATAGGCATGTATCTGAGTTGCATTTTTGCCTATACACTTTCACTTTCTAAACAACCTTTATCTCACCATATTTTTCTCTCAGTACAGAGTATGAGAAAGGAATAGCTATGAGAGGCACTAAATGTTGTCTTTTGTCACAATCTGTGAATTGCACAGATACTCATGTCTCCGACTTAGAGAAAGTCATGCCTGTTTTGTGAATGACCTTCGGATGGATTCTTCAGTCACCTCTGATCTTTTTCAGGCTTCTTTCCTTCTTACAGCTTTTAGATTGCTTCAAAATTCATAAAAGCAACTACTAGGTTTTCTTTAGGATACTATACTGTGAAAATAGAATTGGGAATTCTGATTCCTTACAGTAATTCAGCAAAAGTTCAAGGACACCCTGCACAAAGAAGATATGAGCCATTGTACGAACTTGCAAAGGCATTCATTTACCTTAGCTCCTGAAATAACATTGGATCAATAATAAAAGGTAAAATCAACCACTGGAAATAGTTACAATGAATTGTGCAAATGAAGGATAGCATATGGATTACTACAGTTAGCTTCATATATAATGAACTTTAATCCAGACTTTATTTTTAGTTTACCAAATTACAATGTAAAGGGGAGTGAGAGGCAGTAGATCAACAATGTGTGCTTCAAACAGACCAGGGAATAGCTAGTGAGTGGTGGCCTGGTGGTGTGTTGACCATTTGTTATCTCCTGGGAGTAAAATTCTGGTAAAGAGCATAAAATAAATTATAAGCTTTTCCACTCTACAGCCAAAAACTCATTTATAAGTTTCTCTCGTCCTACGTGTGTTTTGCAGGGCACTTTATGGTCTACCCAATTAAGCCTCATTGCTTTCCTTTGATGGAGAGGCAGGGAGGTCCTTCATGAATTTTCTTCATTATAACCTGTGGAATAGATAAAATGTGTACATGTAATATACAAGTGACATGCAGTGGCAAGCTCTTAACTAGGCTCTTCGGGATACTGTGAGAATAAATAAATCCTTTTCCTGCAGGGCTTGTTGTAGGACAACAGTGAGACTGAAAAGCATCAGAAAATGTGTGATTAATGACTTATAAATTAGAAAGTGCAGTGTCAGAGCAAATCCTGTGAGTACTGTTTGGTAGCCTGCATATTATACGAATAATATATTTTAAAATCTTTTCTGCAGTTAGTAGATATCTTACGTAAACAAAAAAAGCTCAGACAAAAATTGGTCTTTTGTTATCATCATACGTATTTAATAAATTTTAATGTTTTGACTTATTTTGTCCTCATCCACCTGTGAGCATGTGGTATTTCATATTTTATCCATAGTTGTTCACTGCCCTTTGGAATATTTGATTTGGCTGTGATTTCCATTTGCATGTTTAAGTACATACTCCTGCAGGAATTAAAACTTGCCTCTCTCTGAGGGTTACACTCTGAGCTGTTACTTCCTTTTCTAGTGCAGGTACTCTTTACTCCTGGTCAACACATGGAGTTCATTTGGCCGGAACTGGTGTTCTGTAGCCAGTGACCTCTGTGAGCAGTTCACATGAGTGGTGTTTTTGGTTAAAGTCCTAATTAGCCTTCTACAGCTAAGGAGCATGGGTTATGAATCTGCTCATTATTATGAACGATAGGGCCAGTGCTTAAAGATTGCCTTTTTGGCACCCAATCATAATTATTGATGAAAAGGCCTTGTCCCAGAAATGGAAATCATAATCATTATATTTAATCTTTCTATGGCTAATGTATTGTTCCCCCTAGGGAAACAGATGCCAGAGGGTGCTATTAGTCATAGAAAGTTCCCCATCCAGAGAAATCAGAAAGACAGGAAGCTAAATCCTGGAGATTTTAGCTACTATTTATCCATGAGCCTTTACAAAAGATGTAATGCCCAGAGTCTTCGTGTCTATATATCTGTCCTACATAATTTCACCAACTGTTGATCCTTTGGGGGTTGTTTTTATTTATGAATTAAGGTGCTTAATAAATGGCTAAACAGAATACCTTTTCCCAGAAATTCTTACTGGACCCTGAGCAAAACATTCTATCAGAATGGAATGTGGAAATAATCCCTTTTGGTTGAAATACTGAATTTTACAGACAAGAATGGACTGGTCCAGGACAATGTGATCCCAGACTCCCTGCTTTAGATGATAATATCTATTCAGTTTGAGTAAAATTACATGAATTTATTAATTTAATGAAAAATTTCATTTAAGAGAATCTTGTTAAAAAGATGAAAAAAATAGTAAATTGACTTTGTGGCCAAAGGCAGTGTTTCTGTAATTTATATGATACTACAATTAAATTAGATAATCTTTAGAAACTATGAGTCTAATCTAGTCTGGGTTTTAGATTCCACTTCTTATTTTAGTTGAAGAGATGCCCCACAATTAGCAGCAGAGCTAGAATTCCGGGATTATATCTAGTTCATTGTGTTTCAGACATTTCTTAGCGCTACCAGCCTGTCTAGTCAAAATATTCATTCCTCTTCCTAATCTGTCATCTCTTACCTTTCTCTGCCATTTCTACTTATAGCATGCACTTTATATCTAGTGTAGTTGAAGAAAGGCACAATTGCAATTTTGCTTACACACCTCCAAACATTTATGCTGACCTTAAAAATGGTAGTTGGAGTACAGAGGTATATCTACCCCCTTTTAGGCTTTCATCCTTGGCATTGTAGCTTAATGGATGTAAATATGGGTTCTGAAAGCTGCTGCTTAGCTTCAAAACTTACTGCATTCATTTACAACCTAGATGACCTTGAACAAGCCACTCTGTGCTTCACTGCTTTCTTTGAAAAACCTCCAAGGTTATTAAGAGTAAATGCCTCAAATTTCTGTGAACATTAGATGAGCAGATATTCATGAACACTAAGGGCCATGCTGGTACATGGAAGCTGTTATATTGTCCTTTACTTTGAAGAGACAAAATACTATATAAAATAATGGGTTATGAAAGTATTAAACTTTCAAAAGCACATGTAAATAAATTCTCAATTAGTTAAATTCATTTCTGTGGAACATTTTTATGAGTGGCCTTAGAGAGACCCATTTCTTTCCTTTGCATCGTTTGTAATGCTCAAAATTAACTGTAGGTTGTATTGTATAGGAATGCAATTTATCAAGATGATAAATTTGTCATGATGAAAACATCTGTGCTCATTCTAGTCCCATTTAGGAGACAGATGCCCTTTAACACAGAAACTCATCTGTCCTCGTGTAAAACTTAAGATGAAACTTCTGGGGAATCCTTCACCTGTGGTGCAAGTGAGGCGACTGCTGAGGAGAGCTTTCTTTAGCGTTAGGAACCAGCTTGCAGTGGATCTTGGACTCCTGTTCTTGTAACTAATAAACCTACTTTGTAGAACTTGTTACAGGACTGTGTTCTATTTTTTGGACCCAAGACAAGGTGATAACTAGATGACAGTGACCTTGCTTCAGATTACAAAACCTCACAAAAAGCCTCATTGTAGTTATCTACAATGAGGGACATAAAGTAGCCAAATGGCTAGTGGCTAACAGTCAGCTTCCCAAACTCATGTTACTGGCAACTTTATATCCTATAGCTTGTTATTATACTGATCCAGGTCACAGACGCCAGTCACTGCTTAACTGAGATGCAGTCTACTGAGTGAGTACCCAGAACTACAGGTGTGAGTCTTGGGTACTGAGCCCATCACTGGCTTTTAATAGCCTCTGGCTATTAAAGCTGTCACCTTGAGCTTAGAGAATTTGAATTGAGTGGTCTTTAAATCCATTTTCAGGGATGTTGTTTATTATTCTGCTGTGGTCAATGGAACCAGACTAGTGACTCTAATGGGAACTTAGGTCTGCATGTCAGGAGACTGGGGGTTACCTTCTCATCTCAGCAACCTTGACCTGCTTGCTTATACTGTGTATAACCCAGACTCCTTCTTGTGTTTACACACAATGTAACTAAAGTATCCACTGCATACATTTTGCATGTCCAGTGTGGGTTAGCAGAGGCCTTGGCTTTCTCTCACAGCCTCCCAGGGAGTGGAAGATGGAGGCTTCCCTCCTTGGGGCTCTACCCATATGACACAGTCTTGCCCATTTACCTCATGTTTGGAAAAATGAGAATCTGGAGAATTCTGGACTAGCTTTTGATTTCCTTGTCTCAAAGTGGCACATTCCCCTTTGGTTCCCACTTCAAGGACAAGAAGCAATCATTAACCCCTTTCTCTTTCCCATCTCTGCTCGGCAAGCTAAACTGTAAGACAGCTGAGAAACGTGGGAGTTCACATGTGCTATTTCTTACATGTCTTTCCATATGAGAAACGCAGGAGTTCACATGTGCTATTTCTTACATGTCTTTTCATGTGAAGGAATTTTGAATTTGCATTTTGCTGTTTATTTCCTGAAGTAGTGGACACACATTTTTTGAAACTGAACTTAAACATATATGAGCCATATGTAGATGAGACTGTACCAGTGGAGACAGCATAGGTGAAGCCTGGTGCCTGGCTGTGTTGTTCTACATAGCATGACAAGAAGGTTTTGTAATTGCACCAGGGTGCCTCAAAGGACCACTAAGAGCACTTCTGTGTCCAGGGTAAGACCTGCCTAGCTTAGTGACTACGTAGTTCACAGCCACTGAAATTTTATTTGCCATTGATCATATCTAGTGTGGCTTTATTAAGCGATGTGCCCAATATGGTGGCACATGACTGATGTCTCAGCTAGCTATTCAGGAGGCAGGACGGTGTTGTCTGAAGCCAAGCAAAAGAAAGTTAGTGAGCTTCTTTCTTGAACACCAAATACAAATGCAAATCAAAGAACACCAAGAATTACTAGGTAGAACGATTGCCTATCCCGTGGGAGGCATAGGTTCAATTCCTAGTGCTAAAATGTCAAAAATAAAGTGAAGCAAAAAATAGCAGTGATAATACTAGTAGATTCCTTTCAAGAAGAGGAGGTTTGGACACTATTTTATGTTATTAACTCTTGTAGAATGGGTTGTATCTCATGAACTCTTGACAGAATTTTTGGGGAATAGTGTTTACCCTTGGATATACAAACAGATTTTGCAAGGATTGTGGGAGTCAGTAAGACAATGCTAATGTCAGTAGCCGATATGTAAAAATTTTTAAAATTAACATCTGAGACATCATTCTCAAACACAAGGTTTCCTAATTCCTTGCCTAACTCATCATCAGTACTATTGACTGTGTATTAGAAATTGGAAATAAAATGAATAAATAGTAGTAAACTGTATGAATCAGATATAATACCAAATATTTTGAAAGTATCCTAGGCAAATACATTGTTAAAGCACTTTTGTGAATTGCCTCTATCTTTAAAACATCCCATGAAAAACAGGTTGTTATTCAGAGGAGAATAGTGAATCTCAGGGGTTAGTCCTTTTGACCCTTGTCTACTATTACATTAGGAGATATTTACAGACAACCATGTACTCCAAAGGCAAATTGTGAAAGAGGTTGTAGTGACTTTCCAGCCTTGTTTAATACCATTGTTTGCTTGCTTTTTTACATTGCCAGCATTTAAATTCAGAGTTCTGAATTATAATTTAAACAGTAAAGAAAGCTTTGATTCCAATATATTTTTATGCAGTTCCATGGTTTATTTTTCATACAGCTAATGAGAATAAACAAATGACAGATGACTCTGTGGGGCAATATTGTCTTTTGACCCATTGAAAATGTTTAATAGTTTATATAAATCAAGCCCAGTAAAAAAGTGACTTATTTAAACTGGCTTCAAGGCACTGTACACAATAGTAATGACTCCATCTATTCTTCCAAATGGAGGAAGACTGAGAACAAATGTTGGTTATTAACTATTCATATATCCCACACCACAGCACCTTGACCTTTGTGTAGTACTAGCGACTGCATACAGCGATAAAGATTGTAAAACTAAATAATGTATTTATCTTCATTAAGTTAATTTAAGAGCTTTATTTTAAGAGTAATATTCTGTTGATGACATTTATTTCCTAGAGATCCCTGAGTTATGATTAGGACAACAGATTTGTTTTGTTTGGCGTAAGTAGTATTCATGAGTATTTGTTTCTTGGATTTGTGACTGTAGTAGGTATGATAATGATTCCCAATCTGTACAAGTTATGAATATCTTGCATTCTATAGCAAAAAGGGCCTTACAGATAGGATTAAGTTTGTAGACCAGGTTTTAAAATAAGGAAACTCTCCTCAATTGTCAAATTTAGGTAGACCCCATTTGATCACATGAACTTTAAAACAAAGAAAGTTACCTTGGAAGGTAGAGAAATGTGATAATAAGAAAGTATGAAATATTCATGGCACAAGAGACATTTAAATTACTATTGTCTTAGAGAGGCTATATGGAAAATAGGATGCGTTTGGAGACTGGTGTGTCAGGCCTGTAATCATAGTTACTCAGCAGGTTGAGATCCTAAAGATTGTGGTCCAAGGCCAGTCAGTGAGGAGTTTTCTAGACCACATCTGTAAAATAACAAGCAAAGAGCAGGGCTGTACTGACTTAAATGGTAGAGTTCTGGCCAACCACAAATGTGACACATGATGAAACTTAAGAAGTTGTTGATGGAGACCTGAAGATGGCGGCGAGACAATAGGGATGCTGCCTAGCTCTCTCACACAAAAAGAGGAGAGTCTTCCAAGTGCTGTACAAATGCAATTGATAAACATCATTAATGAAAAATGTGAAAATATAAAGAAAGAGATAAGGGAGGAAGCCATATCTGAACAAGAGGAAACCATAAACAAGGTGATAAGTGAAAAAGAAGGAGCCATAAAGGAAGCCATAATAAAGGCTGTTCAAAGAAAGATGGATGAATTCATACAATCCACAAATAAAAAGGTGACCGAACTCCAGCAAATGTTCAAAGAAAATAAAGCTACTGAGATAACCACTCAAATGGAAATCAAGGAGCTAAAGAAATCCATACATGGTAAGATTTGCTAAGGGCTTGTCAATTTTGTTAATTCTTTCAAAGAATTCCAAATCATTTAATTCTGCTTTGATTTAAATTATTTGCTTTCTTCTACTGGGATTAGGGTTGGTTTGTTGCTCTTTTTCCAGGAGCTTAAGGTGAGACATTAACTTGTTAGTTTGCAATTTTTCCAACTTGTTGTTGTAGGCACTCAGCGCTGTAAATTTTCCTCTGAGTACTGCCTTTGCTGTGTCCCAAAGGAGTTGGTATTTTGTGTGCTCCTTACTGTTAAATTTCATAAACTGTTGGATTTCTGTTCTGATCTCTTCGATGACCCATTGGTGATTCAACAATGTGTTGTTCAGTCTCCATGAGTTACAGGGTTTTCGTTGGTGGAGATGTGTGTTCAGTTCCAATTTGATGCCTTTGTGGTCTGAGAGTGTGCATGGAATAATTTCAGTGTTTCTGAATCTGACCAGATTTGTTGTATGGCCTAAGATGTGACCTATTTTGGAAAATGTTCCATGTGCTGCTGAGAAAAACGTATATTGTGTTGTTGCTGGGTGGAATATTCTGCAGATGTCTGTTAGATCTAGTTGGTCTATATAGTTGTTCAGTTCTAAGGTTTCTCTGTTGAGTTTTTGCCTTGTTGATCTGTCCATAGGTGAAAGTGGTGTGTTAAAGTCACCGACAATCACTGTATTTCGATCTATGTATGGTTTCAGTGTAAGTAAAGTTTGCTTGATGAAGTTCGGAGCTCTGGGATTGGGTGTGTAAATATTTAGGATCGTTATGTCTTCCTGGAGGAAAGATCCCTTTAGTAGGATGTTTTAACCTTCTTTGTCTTTTCTTACTAATTTTAGTTTGAAGTCTATTTTATCTGATATGAGTATGGCAACTCCAGTCTGTTTATGGGGGCCGTTAGCTTGATAGAGTTTATTCCAACCTCTCACTTTCAAAAGATGATTGTTTTTTTGGGTAAGATGTGTCTCTTGAAGACAGGAGAACGATGGCTCTTGCTTTTTGATCCAACTAGACAGCCTATGCCGTTTAATTGGAGAGTTAAGTCCATTGATATTGAGTAGGATTGAGAGATATTTATTAGTTCCTACCATTTTTAAAAGCTTTTATTAGGGCCTGTGTCTTGACAGTTCTTGTGGTCCTTAGATGGTATGCTGTTTAGGTGCCATTTCTTTCAATATATTGCATTTATTTTGGTTTTGTATCAAAGATATTGACTTTACTTTTCATCTCCCTTGCTACTAATTGCTCATTTTTGACGCCTTGCATCTCTTCTTTTAGATCATGTATGGATTTCTTTAGCTCCTTGATTTCCATTTCAGTGGTTAGCTCAGTAGCTTTATTTTCTAATCCCAGTAGAAGAAAGCAAATTATTAAAATCAAAGCAGAATTAAATGATTAATTTAAATGATTAAATCCACTATCACAACAATGTTCACTGCAGCACTATTCACCATAGCAAAGATATGGAACCAACCTAGATGTCCTTCAATTGATGAGTGGATCAAAAAGTTGTCGTATGTGTACACAATGGAATACTATGCTGCTGTCAGAAAGAATGACATCGATCCATTTGTTAGGAAATGGAAAGATTTAGAAAAAAATCATATTAAGTGAAGTATGCCAGACTCAAAGGAACTTAGGCTCAATGGTTTCCCTCATTGGACATAATCAGTAGAAACCTTGGACTCTACTAGCAGAGATCTGCAATAGACCAAAATCTTGATACATAAGGCCATATAGTATGAAACTAATTGAAAGGACCTCCAGGATATTGAAACAAAAGCCATATAACGAATGATTGTTGTCCTTAATGTACTATGTTGTCTCTCATCTCCTTTGCTGTCCCTTGGTCACCTCATATTGTTATAGTATCTCACTTAGTTATCTCATATATTGAATTTATATGTTTTTGGTTATTTGACGTTTGATAGAACAGGGGGGAAAACCAAGATAGGTGGGGGTGTGTGGGGGGGAGGGAAATGGGTACCAAGACATGTGAAAAGTTATCAATGTACGTGAATTAATGCACCTTCTATCTGGCAAATATCATGTAACCCTCTTAGTAATTACAATAAAAAAAATAATCTGAAAAAAAATTATAAAAAAGCAACAAACCAACACTAATCCCAGTAGAAGAAAGCAAATTATTAAAATCAAAGCAGAATTAAATGATTTGGAATCAAAAAAAACTATAGAAGAATCAACAATACAAGGAGTTGGTTGTTTGAAAGAATTAACAAAATTGACAAGCCCTTAGCAAATCTTACCAAAAAAAGAAGAGAGCATATCGAAATAAACAAAATCGCAGATGAAAATGGTAATGTCACGACAGAAATTACCCAGATCCAGAATATCATGAGGGAATAATTCTCAAACCTTTACGCCAACAAATTTGAGAATCTGGATGAAATGGATGAATTCCTAGCCAATATTAACATACCCACACTGAACCAAAAAGAACTAAGCCAACTCAACAGGCCTATTTCAAGCTCTGAAATAGAAATGGCAATTAGAGAACTTCCACCTAAGAAAAGCCCAGGGCCAGATGGATTCGCAGCTGAATTCTATAAGGTCTTCAAACCAGAGCTCACACCAATACTCCTCAAGCTCTTCAACGAAATTGAAAATGAAGGTTCCTTACCAAACTCATTCTATGAAGCCAGTATAACCCTCACCCCAAACCAGACAGAGATTCATCAAAGAAAGAGAACTATAGACCTATATCTTTGATGAACATCGATGCAAAACTTCTCAACAAAATACTGGCCAACCATCTACAACAACTCATCAAAAAAATTACACACTATGACCAAACTGGATTCATCACGGGGAGGCAAAGCTGGTTCAACATACGCAAATCAATTAATATAATTCAACACATCAACAGGAGCAAGGACAAAAATCACATGATTGTCTCAATAGACGCAGAAAAGGCATTTGACAAGATTCAACATCCCTTTATGTTAAAAGTTCTGCAGAAACTAGGAATCAATGGAACATTCCTCAATGTAATAAAGGCTGTGTATGAGAAACCCACTGCTAGTATTACACTTGATGGTGAAAAGCTAAAGCCATTCCCTCTAAACTCAGGAACGAGACAAGGATGCCCACTCTCTCCACTACTCTTTAACATAGTGCTAGAATTCCTAGCCAGTGCAATAAGCCAAGAAGCAAGCATAAAGGGGATCCAAGTAGGGAAAGAGGAAATAAAACTATCCGTCTTTGCAGATGATATGATTCTGTATTTAAAGAATCCTATAGACTCTACTCACAAGCTCCTTGAGCTGATTCAAAACTTTGGGAGAGTAGCAGGCTATAAAATCAACCCTCAAAAATCAACTGCCTTCCTTTACGCCAACACTGAGAGAAATGTGGCAATAACCAGGAAAGTAACTCCTTTCACAATAGCCTCAAAGAAAATAAAGTACCTAGGAATTAGCTTAACTAAGAATGTAAAGGACCTTTTTGACGAAAACTTTAAAACCCTAAAAAGGAAATTAAAGCAGAACTAAGGAAATGGAAAAACCTCCCATGCTCCTGGATTGGAAGAATCAACATTGTGAAAATGACAATCTTGCCAAGGGCTATATACAAATTCAATGCAATACCCATCAAAATGGCATTCTTTAAAGAAATAGAAGAGGCAATTCAAAATTTCATCTGGAATAATAAAAGACCCCATATAGCAAAAACACTTCTTAGCAGAAAGAACAGTGCTGGAGGAATTTCAATTCCAAACTTTAGACTCTATTACAGAGCTATAATTCTCAAGACAGCTTGGTACTGGCACAGGAACAGGCCTGAAGACCAATGGAATAGAACTGAGGACCCAGATATTAAACCACAGACCTATGGCCACCCAATCTTTCACAAGGGAGCCAAAAAAGTAGAATGGAAGAAAGACAGCCTCTTCAACAAGTTGTGCTGGCAGACCTGGTTAAGCACCTGCAGAAAACTAAAGTTGGATCCTTCTTTGTCACCTTGCACTAGAATTAACTCCAAATGGATCAAAGACCTGGAGGTAGAAGCTGACACACTGAAAACTTTACAGGAAGGATTAGGAGATACACTAGGCCTCCTTGGCACATGTCGAAACTTTCTTAATAAGGACAAGAATCACAACAAATCAGAGAAAGGCTGGATAAGCGGAGCTTTTGTATGGCAAAGGACATCGTTAGTAAATTAATTAGGAAGCCTACAGAGTGGGAGAAGATCTTCACCAACCAAACAACGGACAAAGGCCTCATATCTAAAATATATCATCAACTCAAAAAATTGAATCACTCTAAAACTAATCTCCAAAGTAGCAACCATCCCATTAAAAAAATGGGCCAAAGACTTAAAGAGAGTCTTCTCTGAAGAAGAAACAAGAATGCCCTATAGACACATGAAGAAATGCTCAACATCTCTGGTAATAAAAGAAATGCAAATCAAAACAACTCTAAGATTCCACCTCACTCCAGTTAGAATGGCCAGGATCAGGAAAACGAATAACAACAGATGCTGGAGGGGATGTGGCGAGGAGGGATCACTACTACACTGTTGGTGGCAGTGCAAACTCGTTCAACCACTATGGAAAGCAGTGTGGCAGTGCCTCAAAAGGCTAAACATAGAACTCCCCTATGACCCAGCAGTTCCACTACTTGGCATTGACCCAACCATCCAGAAACAAGGACATATTAAATACACTAGCACAACAATGTTCATTGCAGCACTATTCACCATAGCAAAGATATGGAACCAACCTAGATGTCCCTCAGCTGATGAGTGGATCAACAAGTTGTGGTATTTGTACACAATGGAATTCTATGCTGCTGTCAGAAAGAATGACATCGCCCCATTTGTTAGGAAATGGAAAGACTTAGAAAAAATCATATTAAGTGAAGTAAGCCAGACTCAAAGGAACTTAGGCTCAATGGTTTCCCTCATTGGACATAATCAGTAGAAACCTTGGACTCTACTAGCAGAGATCTGCAATAGACCAAAATCTTGATACATAAGGCCATATAGTATCAAACTAATTGAAAGGACCTCCAGGATATCGAAACAAAAACTATATAATGAATGATTGTTGTCCTTAATGTACTATGTTGTCTCTCATCTCCTTTGCTGTCCCTTGGTTATCTCATATGGTTATAGTGTCTCACTTTGTTATCTGATATATTGAATTTATTTGTATTTGGATATTTGAAATTTGATAGGGAAGGGGGGAAAACCAAGACTGGTGGGGGGTGTGGGGGGGAGGGAAATGGTTACCAAGACATGTGAAAGGGTACCAAGGTTTGTGAATTAATGCACCTTCTATCTGGCAAATATCATGTAACCCTTTTACTAATTACTATAAAAAATATGATGTAAAAAAAAGAAATGCAAATCAAAACAACTCTAACATTCCACCTCACTCTAGTTAGAATGACCAGGATCAGGAAAATGAATAATAACAGATGCTGGAGGGGATGTGGCCAGGAGGGATCACTACTACACTGTTGGTGGGGATGCAAACTCGTTCAACCACTATGGAAAGCTATGTGGCAATGCCTTAAAAGTCTAAACATAGAACTCCCCTATGACCCAGCAGTTCCACTACTTGGCATTTACCCAACCATCCAGAAACATGGGCATACTAAATCCACTAGCACAACAATGTTCATTGCAGCACTATTCACCATAGCAAAGATATGGAACCAACCTAGATGTCCCTCAATTGATGAGTGGATCAACAAGTTGTGGTATTTGTACACAATGGAATTCTATGCTGCTGTCAGAAAGCATGACATCGCCCCATTTGTTAGGAAATGGAAAGACTTAGAAAAAATCATATTAAGTGAAGTAAGCCAGACGCAAAGGAACTTGGGCTCAATGGTTTCCCTCTTTCAACATAATCAGTAGAAACCTTGGGCTCTACTAGCAGAGATCTGCAATAGACCAAAATCTTGATACATAAGGCCATATAGTATGAAACTAATTGAAAGGACCCCCAGGATATTGAAACAAAAGCCATATAACGAATGTTTGTTGTCTTTAATATACTATGTTGTCTCTCATCTCCTTTGCTGTCCCTTGGTCATCTCATATTGTTACAGTATGTCACTTTGTTATCTGATATATTGAATTTAGTTGTACTTTGTTATTTGAAATTTGATAGGGAAGGGGAGAAAACGAAGATGGGTGGGGGGTGGGGGTAGGGTAATGGGTACCAAGACCTGTGAAAGGGTATCAATGTATGTGAATTAATGCACCTTCTATCTGGCAAATATCATGTAACCCTTTTACTAATTACAATAAAAAATTTAAAAAAAACGAAATGCAAATCAAAACAACTCTTATTCCACCTCACTCCAGTTAGAATGGCCAGGATCAGGAAAACGAATAATAACATGCTGGAGAGTATGTTGCCAGGAGACATCATTACTACACTGTTGGAGGTAGTGCAAATTCGTTCAACCACTATGGAAAGCAGTGTGGCAGTGCCTTAAAAGGCTAAACATAGAACTCCCCTATGACCCAGCAATTCTACTACTTGGCATTTACCCAACCATCCAGAAACATGGGCATACTAAATCCACTAGCACAACAATGTTCATTGCAGCACTATTCACCATAGCAAAGATATGGAACCAACCTAGATGTCCCTCAGTTGATGAGTGGATCAACAAGTTGTGGTATTTGTACACAATGGAATTCTATGCTGCTGTTAGAAAGAAAGGCATCGCCCCATTTGTTAGGAAATGGAAAGACTTAGAAAAAATCATATTAAGTGAAGTAAGCCAGACTCAAAGGAACTTGGGCTCAATGGTTTCCCTCATTCGACATAATCAGTAGAAACTTTGGGCTCTACTAGCAGAGATCTGCAATAGAGCAAAATCTTGATACATAAGGCCATATAGCATGAAGCTAATTGAAAGGACCTCCAGGATATTCAAACAAAAGCCATATAACAAATGATTGTTGTCCTTAATGTACTATGTTGTCTCTCATCTCCTTTGCTGTCCCTTGGTTATCTCATATTGTTACAGTATCTCACTTTGTTATCTGATATATTGAATTTAGTTGTACTTGGTTATTTGAAATTTGATAGGGAAGGGGGGAAAACCAAGACGGGTGGGGGGGCAGAAGGGAGGGTAATGGATACCAAGACATGTGAAAGGGTATCAATGTATGTGAATTAATGCACCTTCTATTTGGCAAATATCATGTAACCCTTTTACTAATTACAATAAAAAATTAAAAAAAAGAAGTTTTTGATGACTGAAAACCTCTGTGTAAAGGCACCAGCTCAGGCACTGTTGAATGAACCACCTTTCAGTCCCTTAGGGAGAGCTCACCTGAATATGAGAAGAGGGCAAACATGGGATGGCACAAATTACTCATAAAAACATCACATAATTAGATTCCTGAGATATGAAACTGTGTAACAACTCTCTGCTTTTTCTACATTGTCTATATAGTCTTTTTCTGAATAGTCTCTGGGGCTTCCAGTCCTAGCTAGGTAATACCCAAATGAACTTTCAAATTCCAGAGTACTGTGTGATTTGTTGTTGCTGCCTCAGTTGATGATGCAATGATGTTGTCTTATTTTTCATTGGATAAAGTTTGTATTAAGTGAAGCTATTTATCTACAATAAGATGAAAACAGAGGATAGGGTGTAGATAAGAAAGAACCAATATTAGAAGTTCATACTTCACTGATATCTAAATATCCACATTGCTTTGTGAAAGTGGTATAAGGAAAAAAACCCTACTAAATTAATGATCTTCTGTAGAACAAATTAAGATATTAAAATTACAGATTAATTACATTAGAATATTTTTATGGAGAATTATTTAAAAATTTAAATTGGTATTGTCCTAAATGGAATACAGAAACCTAGAACATGTCTATAGTTATCTCATGGAGTTGTCTTAGTTTATCTTATAGAATTATGTTAATTTATCAAGTATAGCCTGGCAGATTTAAGACAGGATATATCATGCTAGACTGGCAAAGACAATACTTCCACCTGGTCTGTCTGTCTGTCTGTTTGTCTGTCTTTGGACCATCTGGAGCTCTAAGCCTCAGAAGTCACCATGGCGACCATGAGACACTAGCCTGCTACAGGAGCTGAAGCACTGACTGTGGCAGAATAGCCACTGTCTGACACTAAACAAAAGGGAATCTTGTCCCTTAAATTGTGTTGTTCTAACACAATTATCAACAACAGTGGACAATTCATGAATGGTGTCTGTGAAATGATCAGACCTCTATCAGGCTTCATGGTTTATCATGGTTGTGAGGCCATGTTTTATATATTTGTGCCCAGGCTTACTTTGAACCTTGATCCTCAGATCTCAGCCTCTTGAGTAGCTAGGATTACTGGCGTGAGGTACTGTGTGTGGCTACTACATGTAATTCTTGACTACCTCTCTCTCTTCACCTCTTCATTTGTCTACCCTTTTTCTCTTGACTCCACTCTATCCCTTCCAGCAAATTTTAATTCTCATCAAAGCATACTTTTAGACAGTTTTTTAGAAATTAAAAAGGTCAAAGCAGTTATTTCCAGGGAATTAAGTAGCAAATTGATTGAAAAAGGGCTTCAAATTTCAAGTCATTAGATCTAGCATCCTGTCTGAGTTCTATTATATGTAGATTCTTTGGCAAATCACTTCCATGTCTTAAGTTCAGTTCCCTAATCTGTAAAATGTAGCCAGCAAAGTTGTTAATGAGAAAATGTAATAAATTTAAAGGACCTAATACTTTTCATAACAGTTGATAATAACAAAGATTTTTGAATAATAAGTAAACTTAGTCATCTGAGTTACCTAGAAACCAGTTTACCTTCAGTGTCCCTCAGTCATCTTCAGAAAGGAGTTGAAGGCAGGGAATCTTAGTTCTCACTGGAGGAGTTCTGAGGACCACAGTCTTCTGTTTCCCATTGGTTATTTGTACCAACGACTCATCAGGTCATCACAGTCTCTACTACCCTGGGAAAGTCAACATATATGCATTCTTTTTTCTTAACTGCCCGAGCAAACCTGGCAATGTACCTGATACTTTGCATACTTTAATCTCAATTTGTCTTTATAACCACCCTGGGAAACCACAAAATAGCACAATTTCAGATGGAGAAACACAAGGTGAGGTCACTCTTCAAGGTCAAAGTAGGTAACAGCATTTAACTCAGAGCTCTTGGCTTCAGCCTGTGTAGTATAACTTTAGGTTGTGATTCTGAAAACAACCAGTTCCTTGAAGATAGAAGTTGTTGAGAGTTATCTGTATCTGGGAAATGTGCAGATGTTGACTGTTGGCTTTATACTTAGGTAGGATTTCACACCAAAATTTGATTTCTTCTTCATACTTTTTCAGTATGCCTATTTTTTTCATTTCCTTCCCAGCGACTATGTATACACATTTAGAAAATAATACTTTTAATTGAGTACCTTTTAGTGAAATTTTACCTCCTTTCAGGTAATGCCAGGGAACCAAGAAAAGCTTTTTACTAATTATTTGAGGCTGAGTTTCAGCCTTACTGACAGTCAGGCTGGACCCACAACTATTGTTCATACAAACAGAGTTCTGTTTTTAGAAATAGTGACTCATTAGAAAACAATGTGACTTGTCTGTCCAGTGGTTTGAAAATAAATGTGAAGGGACAATAGAAAGCTAAGAAGCAAACACTTGTTTTGTCTTCTGACTTTGAAAGCATTCTTGGCAGACACGAACAGTTTCCTTTTCTGAGTTTGCAAAGGGTGTTTACAATTAACTTACACACCTCCAAAGCTCACCACAAAGACTGGTTGGCTTTGTGAAAGCAGATGCGGAAAGTCTGTCTCTCTTTCCTTGACTCTTAGTAAAGGTTCTCTATGAGATGTGTTTAACAGCATTCGTCCACGGAACTGCCCATTTACAAATTTAACTTACTGCAAAAAATGAAAAGGAAAAAGTACTTACAGACAGAAAACCAGAAAATCTGGCGGTGTCATTAATTAGTTGAGCCTTTGGTTGTATGTTACAATCTTTCTGATATTTATGATTAGATTATTTATTTAACTGGTCTACATCAGATCCATATGATGTGCCAAAACTGTGCACATCTCTGTGGGGGAAGAGCATGGATAATATAGCCGAGAGATGAGAGCAGGCGTATGTTGATTAACTTGTATATAAATACAATGGTAACAAGTATATGCAAATATGTTAATGGAAATACGATAGATTTAAGGGAAAACTCAACAAATGTAATTCCTTAGGAAGGAAAAGTCAACATTTAACAAAGTAAACACCAGAAAACAAGTTCTTGAAAGGGCTGGGGGGTCATCAGAAGAAAGGAAGGAGGAATGCAGGGGAAAATAGGGGGAGGATACAGCCATGAATTAAATGTATTTCCAACCAAATTAAGAAAAGTGAGGGAAGAGGTGAGTTGGGAGTGCTGGGTAAGAATTTTGAAAGGACTGACATTGATCAAGAAGCAGTGTATTCGTAAACTGTTATGTTAAATGGCAACTCCTTTATGCAACTACTTAAAGACATTTAAATGGGTTTTAAAAAGAAAATGAAAGGTATCAGAAGAAAGACAGTGATACCCCTCCAGTCTAGTAGGCTCTGTAAAATGTATTCCATAGTCTGAGACAATGAAAGCTGGAGCACAGCTGTCTAACACCTCTCCACTCCTCTGGTGGTCAGGTTGGAGACTTCACAGGAACGTGGACAAATCTCCAAACGTAGGCAACATGGACATATCTGGAGATCAGGTATTTGGAGAACCACTGTTCAGAAAACTGGAATCAGCTTGTGACAGAGTTTTTGTAAAAGAAATAAATAGTAGTAATAACGTTTTTCTCCATGTGGCCTTTGATAAATCATTGCTGTTTATTATTATAACTTAGCAATAGTAATTGCCTAACCTGGCAATTGCAAATTAGATTTCATAGAGACTTAAAAAATTAATACTTTTGAGTCATTCTGACATCAGTGGGAAAGTATTTAATTCATTTTTAAAAAGTAGAATTTTTTCTTTTTTTTCTTCAAAATTTTTATTTTTTTTGTTTTAATTATTTTTTATTGTAATTAGTAAAAGGGTTACATGATATTTGCCAGATAGAAGGTGCATTAATTCACATACATTGATACTCTTTCACATGTCTTGGTACCCATTTCCCTCCCCCCCACACACCCCACTCATCTTGGTTTTCCCTGTTCCCTATCAAATTTCAAATATCCAAATACAAATAAATTCAATATATCAGATAACAAAGTGAGACACTATAACCATAGGAGATAACCAAGGGACAGCAAAGGAGATGAGAGACAACATAGTACATAAAGGACAACAATCATTCATTATATGGCTTTTGTTTCAATATCCTGGAGGTCCTTTCAATTAGCTTCACATTATATGGCCTTACGTATCAACATTTTGCTCTATTGCAGATCTCTGCTAGTAGAGCCCAAGGTTTCTACTGATTATGATGAATGAGATAGACCATTGAGCCTATGATCCCTTGAGTCTGGCTTAGTTCACTTAATATGATTTTTTCTAAGTCTTTCCATTTCCTAACAAATGGGGCGATGTCATTCTTTCTGACAGCAGCATAGAATTCCATTGTGTACAAATACCACAACTTGTTGATCCACTCATCAACTGAGGGACATCTAGGTTGGTTCCAAATCTTTGCTATGGTGAATAGTGCTGCAATGAACATTGTTGTGCTAGTGGATTTAGTATGCCCTTCTTTCTGGATGGTTGGGTAAATGCCAAGTAGTGGAATTGTTGGGTCATAGAGGAGTTCTATGTTTAGCCTTTTGAGGCACTGCCACACTGCTTTCCATAGTGGTTGAACGAGTTTGCACTGCCACCAACAGTGTAGTAGTGATCCCTCCTGGCCACATCCCCTCCAGCATCTGTTATTATTCGTTTTCCTGATCCTGGCCATTCTAACTGGAGTGAGGTGGAATCTTAGAGTTGTTTTGATTTGCATTTCTTTTATGACCAGAGATGTTGAGCATTTCTTCATGTGTCTATAGGCCATTTTTGTTTCTTCTTCAGAGAAGACTCTCTTTAAGTCTTTGGCCCATTTTTTAATGGGATGGTTGTTACTTTGGAGGTTAGTTTTGGAGTGATTCAATTTTTTGAGTTGTTGATATATTTTAGATATGAGGCCTTTGTCCGTTGTTTGGTTGGTGAAGATTTTCTCCCACTCTGTAGCTTCCTAATTAATTTACTAGCTATGTCCTTTGCCATACAAAAGTTCTGCAGTTTAATGCAGTCCCACTTATCCAGCCTTTCTCTGATTTGTTGTGATTCTTGGTCCTTATTAAGAAAGTTTCGACCTGTGCCAAGGAGGCCTAGTGTATCTTCTATTCCTTCCTGTAAAGTTTTCAGTGTGTCAGCTTTTACCTCCAGATCTTTGATCCATTTGGAGTTATTTCTAATGCAAGGTGACAAAGAAGGATGCAGCTTTAGTTTTCTGCAGGTGCTTAACCAGGTCTGCCAGCACAACTTGTTGAATAGGCTGTCTTTCTTCCATTCTATTTTTTCAGCTCCCTTGTCAAAGATTAGGTGGCCATAGGTCTGTGGTTTAATATCTGGGTCCTCAGTTCTATTCCATTGGTCTGCAGGCCTGTTCTTCTGCCAGTACCAAGCTGTTTTGAAAATTATAGCTCTGTAATACAGTCTAAAGTTTGGAATTGAAATTCCTCCAGCGCTGTCCTTTTTGCTACTAAGTGTTTTTGCTATACAGGGTCTTTTATTTTTTTTCTTTTTTATTGTAATTAGTAAAAGGGTTACATGACATTTGCCAGATAGAAGGTGCATTGATTCACATACATTGATACCCTTTCACATGTCTTGGTACCCGTATCCCTCCCCCCCAACACCCTCCACCCGTCTTGGTTTTCCCCTTTCCCTATCAAATTTCAAATATCCAAATACAAATAAATTCAATATATCAGATAACAAAGTGAGACACTATACCAATATGAGATAACCAAGGGACAGCAAAGGAGATGAGAGACAACATAGTACAATAAGGACAACAATCATTCATTATATGGCTTTTGTTTCAATATCCTGGAGGTCCTTTCAATTAGCTTCACATTATATGTCCTAATGTAACAAGATTTTGCTCTATTGCAAATCTCTGCTAGTAGAGCCCAAGATTTCTACTGATTATGACGAATGAGAGAGACCATTGAGCCTAAGTTCCTTTGAGTCTGGCTTACTTCACTTAATATGAGTTTTTCTAAGTCTTTCCATTTCCTAACAAATGGGGCGATGTCATTCTTTCTGACAGCAGCATAGAATTCCATTGTGTACAAATACCACAACTTGTTGATCCACTCATCAACTGAGGGACATCTAGGTTGGTTCCATATCTTTGCTATGGTGAATAGTGCTGCAATGAACATTGTTGTGCTAGTGGGTTTAGTATGTCCTTGTTTCAGGATGGTTGGGTAAATGCCAAGTAGTGGAATTGCTGGGTCATAGGGGAGTTCTATGTTTAGCCTTTTGAGGCACTGCCACACTGCTTTCCATAGTGGTTGGATGAGTTTGCACTGCCGCCAACAGTGTAGTAGTGATCCCTCCTGGCCACATCCCCTCCAGCATCTGTTGTCCTTCGTTTTCCTGATCCTGGCCATTCTAACTGGAGTGAGGTGGAATCTTAGAGTTGTTTTGATTTGCATTTCTTTTCTGACCGGAGATGTTGAGCATTTCTTCATGTGTCTATAGGCCATTTTTGTTTCTTCTTCAGAGAAGACTCTCTTTAAGTCTTTGGCCCATTTTTTAATGGGATGGTTGTTACTTTAGAGGTTAGTTTTGGAGTGATTCAATTTTTTGAGTTGTTGATATATTTTAGATATGAGGCCTTTGTTCGTTGTTTGGTTGGTGAAGATCTCCCACTCTGTAGGCTTCCTGATTAGTTTAGCAACTATGTCCTTTGCCATGCAAAAGCTCTGCAGTTTAATGCAGTCCCACTTATCCAGCCTTTCTCTGATTTGTTGTGATTCTTGGTCCTTATTAAGAAAGTTGCGACCTGTGCCAAGGAGGCCTAGTGTATGTCCTATTCCTTCCTGTAGAGTTTTCAGTGTGTCAGCTTTTACCTCCAGGTCTTTGATCCATTTGGAGTTAATTCTAGTGCAAGGTGACAAAGAAGGATCCAGCTTTAGTTTTCTGCAGGTGCTTAACCAGTTCTGCCAGCACAACTTATTGAAGAGGCTGTCTTTCTTCCATTCTGTTTTTTTGGCTCCCTTGTCAAAGATTAGGTGGCCATAGGTCTGTGGTTTAATATCTGGGTACTCAGTTCTATTTCATTGGTCTTCAGGCCTGTTCCTGTGCCACTACTAAGCTGTTTTGAGAATTATAGCTCTGTAATAGAGTCTAAAGTTTGGAATTGAAATTCCTCCAGCGCTGTTCTTTCTGCTAAGAAGTGTTTTTGCTATACGGGGTCTTTTATTATTCCATATGAAATTTTGGATTGCCTCTTCTATTTCTTTAAAGAATGACATTGGGATGTTGATGGGTATTGCATTGAATTTGTAGATAGCTCTTGGCAAGACTGTCATTTTCACAATGTTGATTCTTCCAATCCAGGAGCATGGGAGGTTTTTCCATTTCCTTAGTTCTGCTTTAATTTCCTTTTTTAGGGTTTTAAAGTTTTTGTCAAAAATGTCCTTTACATTCTTAGTTAAGCTAATTCCTAGGTACTTTATTTTCTTTGAGGCTATTGTGAAAGGAGTTTCTTTCCTGATTATTGCCTCGTTCCTCTCACTGTTGGCATAGAGGAAGGCAGTTGATTTTTGAGGGTTGATTTTATAGCCTGCTACACTTCCAAAGCTTTGAATCAGCTCAAGGAGCTTGTGAGTAGAGTCTATAGGATTCTTTAAATACAGAATCATGTCATCTGCAAAGAGGGATAGTTTTATTTCCTCTTTCCCTACTTGGATCCCCTTTATGCTTGCTTCTTGCCTTATTGCACTGGCTAGGAATTCTAGTACTATGTTAAAGAGGAGTGGAGACAGTGGGCATCCTTGTCTCGTTCCTGATTTTAGAGGGAATGGCTTTAGATTTTCACCATTAAGTGTAATACTAGCAGTAGGTTTCTCATACACAGCCTTTATTATATTGAGGAATGTTCCATGGATTCCTAGTTTCTCCAGAGCTTTTAACATGAAGGGGTGATGGATCTTGTCAAATGCCTTTTCTGCGTCTATTGAGACAATCATGTGATTTTTGTCCTTGCTCCTGTTGAAGTGTTGAATTATATTAATTGATTTGTGTGTGTTGAACCAGCTTTGCCTCCCCGTGATGAATCCAGTTTGATCATAGTGTATAATTTTTTTGATGAGTTGTTGTAGACGGTTGGCCAGTATTTTGTTGAGAAGTTTTGCATCGATTTTCATCAAAGATATAGGTCTATAGTTCTCTTTCTTTGATGAATCTCTGTCTGCTTTGGGGATGAGGGTTATGCTGGATTCATAGAATGAGTTTGGTAAGGAACCTTCATTTTCAATTTCGTTGAAGAGCTTGAGGAGTATTGGTGTGAGCTCTGCTTTGAGTACCTTATAGAACTCAGCTGTGAATCCATCTGGCCCTGGGCTTTTCTTAGGTGGAAGTTCTCTAATTGCCATTTCTATTTCAGAGCTTGAAATAGGCCTGTTGAGTTGGCTTAGTTCTTCTTGGTTCAGTGTGGTTATGTTAATATTGGGTAGAAATTCATCCATTTCATCTAGATTCTCAAATTTGTTGGCATAAAGGTTTGAGAAGTATTCCCTCATGATATTATTCTGGATCTTGGTAATTTCTGTCGTGATATTACCATTTTCATCTGCGATTTTGTTTATTTCGATATGCTCTCTTCTTTTTTTGGTAAGATTTGCTACGGGCTTGTCAATTTTGTTAATTCTTTCAAAGAACCAAGTCCTTGTTTTGTTGATTCTTTCTATAGTTTTTTTGGATTCCGAATCATTTAATTCTGCTTTGATTTTAATTATTTGCTTTCTTCTACTGGGATTAGGGTTGGTTTGTTGCTCTTTTTCCAGGAACTTAAGGTGAGACATTAACTTGTTGGTTTGCAATTTTTCCAACTTGTTGTTGTAGGCACTCAGCGCTATAAATTTTCCTCTGAGTACTGCCTTTGCTGTGTCCCAAAGGACTTGGTATTTTGTGTGCTCCTTACCGTTAAATTTCATAAACTGTTGCATTTCTGTTCTGATCTCTTCGATGACCCATTCGTGACTTAAGAGTGTGTTGTTCAGTGGTGGAGATGTGTGTTCAGTTCCAATTTGATGCCTTTGTGGTCTGAGAGTGTGCATGGAATAATTTCAGTGTTTCTGAATCTGTCCAGGTTTGTTTTATGGCCTAAGATGTGATCTATCCTGGAAAATGTTCCATGTGCTGCTGAGAAAAACGTATATTGTGTTGTTGCTGGGTGGAATATTCTGCAGATATCTGTTAGATCTAGTTGGTCTATATAGTTGTTCAGTTCTAAGGTTTCTCTGTTGAGTTTTTGCCTTGTTGATCTGTCCATAATTGAGAGTGGTGTGTTGAAGTCACCGACAATCACTGTGTTTCATGCTATGTATGGTTTCAGTGTAAGTAATGTTTGCTTGATAAAGTTCGGAGCTCCGAGAATGGGTGTGTAAATATTTAGGATCATTATGTCTTCCTGGAGGAAAGATCCCTTTAGTAGTATGTAGTAACCTTGTTTGTCTTTTATTACTAATTTGAGTTTGAAGTCTATTTTATCTGATGTGAGGATGGCAACTCCAGCCTGTTTATGGGGCCGTTAGCTTGATAGAGTTTATTCCAAACTCTCACTTTCAAAAGATGATTTTTTCATCTCCCTTGCTTCTAATTGCTCATTTTTGATGCCTTGCATCTCTTCTTTTAGATCATGTATGGATTTCTTTAGCTCCTTGATTTCCATTTGAGTGGTTAGCTCAGTAGCTGTATTTTCTTTGAACATTAGCTGGAGTTCGGTCACCTTTTTATTTGTGGATTCTATGAATTCATCCATCTTTCTTTGAAAAACCTTTATTATGGCCTCCTTTATGGCTTCTTCTTTTTCACTTATCACCTTGTTTATGGTTTCCTCTTGTTCAGCTATGGCTCCCCCACCCCCCCCACCCAATGTAAACAGCCAATGGAACAGTCACTGGCACACCTAGAGGAGAGTCTTCCAAGTGCTGTACAAATGCAATTGATAAACATCATTAATGAAAAATGTGAAAATATAAAGAAAGAGATAAGGGAGGAAGCCATAGCTGAACAAGAGGAAACCATAAACAAGGTGATAAGTGAAAAAGAAGAAGCCATAAAGGAAGCCATAATAAAGGCTGTTCAAAGAAAGATGAATGAATTCATAGAATCCACAAATAAAAAGGTGACCGAACTCCAGCAAATGTTCAAAGAAAATAAAGCTACTGAGCTAACCACTCAAAAGGAAATCAAGGAGCTAAAGAAATCCATACATGATCTAAAAGAAGAGATGCAAGGCATCAAAAATGAGCAATTAGTAGCAAGGGAGATGAAAAATAAAGTAGATAGCTTTGATAGCAGGTTAGACAATGCAGAGGAGAGAATTTCCGGGGCTGAAGATAATTTAGTTATTATAGAGAAAGAACAGAAAATGAGTCAATCCAAATCTAGGAAAAATGAGAGAGCGCTTCAGGAGGTCCAAGATACAATTAGGAAGCCTAATTTAAGGCTAATTGGTATTGAGGAGGGTCTGGAGAAAGAGGTCAATGGTATTGGAAATATACTTCAGGGAATCATCTCAGAGAATTTCCCAAATATCCAGAAGGGCAGACCCATCCAGATACAAGAAGCTTTTAGAACCCCAAACAGACCTGACCAGAAAAGAACATCTCACCGCCACATCGTAATCCGAACTGGATCAGTAGAAACCAAAAAAAGGGTCCTAAAGGCAGCCAGGGAAAAGGGTTCAGTAACCTATAAAGGAAAACCAATCAGAATAACCCCAGATTACTCAGCAGAGACCATGCAAGCAAGAAGCGACTGGAAGCATATATGTCATGCCCTTAAGTCAAATAACTACCAACCAAGAATACTGTACACAGCTAAGCTCTCATTCATAACTGAGGGAACAATAAAAACATTCCATTCCAGGGAAAACCTACAACAATACGTCGCAACAAAACCAACACTACAGAGAATTCTGAAAGATGTTCTATACATAGAAAACCAAAATAAATGCAATATAGGGAAAGAAATGGCACCTAAACAGCATACCACCTAAGGACCACAAGAACTGTCAAGACACAGGCCCAAATAAAAGCTTTTAAAAATGGTAGAACCTAATAAATATCTCTCAATCCTAACTCTCAATATCAACGGACTCAACTCTCCAATTAAACGGCATAGGCTGTCTAGTTGGATCAAAAAGCAAGAGCCATCGTTCTGCTGTCTTCAAGAGACACATCTTACCCAAAAAAACAAGCATCTTTTGAAAGTGAGAGGTTGGAATAAACTCTATCAAGTTAACGGCCCCCATAAACAGGCTGGCGTTGCCATCCTCATATCAGATAAAATAGACTTCAAACCAAAATTAGTAAGAAAAGACAAAGAAGGTTACTACATACTACTAAAGGGATCTTTCCTCCAGGAAGACATAACGATCCTAAATATTTACACACCCAATCCCAGAGCTCCGAACTTCATCAAGCAAACTTTACTTACACTGAAACCATACATAGATCGAAATACAGTGATTGTCGGTGACTTTAACACACCACTTTCACCTATGGACAGATCAACAAGGCAAAAACTCAACAGAGAAACCTTAGAACTGAACAACTATATAGACCAACTAGATCTAACAGACATCTGCAGAATATTCCACCCAGCAACAACACAATATACGTTTTTCTCAGCAGCACATGGAACATTTTCCAAAATAGATCACATCTTAGGCCATAAAACAAACCTGGACAGATTCAGAAACACTGAAATTATTCCATGCACACTCTCAGACCACAAAGGCATCAAACTGGAACTGAACACACATCTCCACCAACGAAAACCCTGTAACTCATGGAGACTGAACAACACATTGTTGAATCACCAATGGGTCATCGAAGAGATCAGAACAGAAATCCAACAGTTTATGAAATTTAACAGTAAGGAGCACACAAAATACCAACTCCTTTGGGACACAGCAAAGGCAGTACTCAGAGGAAAATTTATAGCGCTGAGTGCCTACAACAACAAGTTGGAAAAATTGGAAACCAACAAGTTAATGTCTCACCTTAAGCTCCTGGAAAAAGAGCAACAAACCAACCCTAATCCCAGTAGAAGAAAGCAAATAATTAAAATCAAAGCAGAATTAAATGATTTGGAATCCAAAAAAACTATAGAAAGAATCAACAAAACAAGGACTTGGTTCTTTGAAAGAATTAACAAAATTGACAAGCCCTTAGCAAATCTTACCAAAAAAAAGAAGAGAGCATATCGAAATAAACAAAATCGCAGATGAAAATGGTAATATCACGACAGAAATTACCAAGATCCAGAATATCATGAGGGAATACTTCTCAAACCTTTATGCCAACAAATTTGAGAATCTAGATGAAATGGATGAATTTCCACCCAATATTAACATAACCACACTGAACCAAGAAGAACTAAGCCAACTCAACAGGCCTATTTCAAGCTCTGAAATAGAAATGGCAATTAGAGAACTTCCACCTAAGAAAAGCCCAGGGCCAGATGGATTCACTGCTGAATTCTATAAGGTCTTCAAAGCAGAGCTCACACCAATACTCCTCAAGCTCTTCAACGAAATTGAAAATGAAGGTTCCTTACCAAACTCATTCTATGAAGCCAGTATAACCCTCATCCCCAAACCAGACAGAGATTCATCAAAGAAAGAGAACTATAGACCTATATCTTTGATGAACATCGATGCAAAACTTCTCAACAAAATACTGGCCAACCGTCTACAACAACTCATCAAAAAATTATACACTATGATCAAACTGGATTCATCACAGGGAGGCAAAGCTGGTTCAACATACGCAAATCAATTAATATAATTCAACACATCAACAGGAGCAAGGACAAAAATCACATGATTGTCTCAATAGACGCAGAAAAGGCATTTGACAAGATTCAACATCCCTTTATGTTAAAAGTTCTGCAGAAACTAGGAATCAATGGAACATTCCTCAATGTAATAAAGGCTGTGTATGAGAAACCCACTGCTAGTATTACACTTGATGGTGAAAAGCTAAAGCCATTCCCTCTAAACTCAGGAACGAGACAAGGATGCCCACTCTCTCCACTACTCTTTAACATAGTGCTAGAATTCCTAGCCAGTGCAATAAGCCAAGAAGCAAGCATAAAGGGGATCCAAGTAGGGAAAGAGGAAATAAAACTATCCGTCTTTGCAGATGATATGATTCTGTATTTAAAGAATCCTATAGACTCTACTCACAAGCTCCTTGAGCTGATTCAAAACTTTGGGAGAGTAGCAGGCTATAAAATCAACCCTCAAAAATCAACTGCCTTCCTTTACGCCAACACTGAGAGAAATGTGGCAATAACCAGGAAAGTAACTCCTTTCACAATAGCCTCAAAGAAAATAAAGTACCTAGGAATTAGCTTAACTAAGAATGTAAAGGACCTTTTTGACGAAAACTTTAAAACCCTAAAAAGGAAATTAAAGCAGAACTAAGGAAATGGAAAAACCTCCCATGCTCCTGGATTGGAAGAATCAACATTGTGAAAATGACAATCTTGCCAAGGGCTATATACAAATTCAATGCAATACCCATCAAAATGGCATTCTTTAAAGAAATAGAAGAGGCAATTCAAAATTTCATCTGGAATAATAAAAGACCCCATATAGCAAAAACACTTCTTAGCAGAAAGAACAGTGCTGGAGGAATTTCAATTCCAAACTTTAGACTCTATTACAGAGCTATAATTCTCAAGACAGCTTGGTACTGGCACAGGAACAGGCCTGAAGACCAATGGAATAGAACTGAGGACCCAGATATTAAACCACAGACCTATGGCCACCCAATCTTTCACAAGGGAGCCAAAAAAGTAGAATGGAAGAAAGACAGCCTCTTCAACAAGTTGTGCTGGCAGACCTGGTTAAGCACCTGCAGAAAACTAAAGTTGGATCCTTCTTTGTCACCTTGCACTAGAATTAACTCCAAATGGATCAAAGACCTGGAGGTAGAAGCTGACACACTGAAAACTTTACAGGAAGGATTAGGAGATACACTAGGCCTCCTTGGCACATGTCGAAACTTTCTTAATAAGGACAAGAATCACAACAAATCAGAGAAAGGCTGGATAAGCGGAGCTTTTGTATGGCAAAGGACATCGTTAGTAAATTAATTAGGAAGCCTACAGAGTGGGAGAAGATCTTCACCAACCAAACAACGGACAAAGGCCTCATATCTAAAATATATCATCAACTCAAAAAATTGAATCACTCTAAAACTAATCTCCAAAGTAGCAACCATCCCATTAAAAAAATGGGCCAAAGACTTAAAGAGAGTCTTCTCTGAAGAAGAAACAAGAATGCCCTATAGACACATGAAGAAATGCTCAACATCTCTGGTAATAAAAGAAATGCAAATCAAAACAACTCTAAGATTCCACCTCACTCCAGTTAGAATGGCCAGGATCAGGAAAACGAATAACAACAGATGCTGGAGGGGATGTGGCGAGGAGGGATCACTACTACACTGTTGGTGGCAGTGCAAACTCGTTCAACCACTATGGAAAGCAGTGTGGCAGTGCCTCAAAAGGCTAAACATAGAACTCCCCTATGACCCAGCAGTTCCACTACTTGGCATTGACCCAACCATCCAGAAACAAGGACATATTAAATACACTAGCACAACAATGTTCATTGCAGCACTATTCACCATAGCAAAGATATGGAACCAACCTAGATGTCCCTCAGCTGATGAGTGGATCAACAAGTTGTGGTATTTGTACACAATGGAATTCTATGCTGCTGTCAGAAAGAATGACATCGCCCCATTTGTTAGGAAATGGAAAGACTTAGAAAAAATCATATTAAGTGAAGTAAGCCAGACTCAAAGGAACTTAGGCTCAATGGTTTCCCTCATTGGACATAATCAGTAGAAACCTTGGACTCTACTAGCAGAGATCTGCAATAGACCAAAATCTTGATACATAAGGCCATATAGTATCAAACTAATTGAAAGGACCTCCAGGATATCGAAACAAAAACTATATAATGAATGATTGTTGTCCTTAATGTACTATGTTGTCTCTCATCTCCTTTGCTGTCCCTTGGTTATCTCATATGGTTATAGTGTCTCACTTTGTTATCTGATATATTGAATTTATTTGTATTTGGATATTTGAAATTTGATAGGGAAGGGGGGAAAACCAAGACTGGTGGGGGTGTGGGGGGGAGGGAAATGGTTACCAAGACATGTGAAAGGGTACCAAGGTTTGTGAATTAATGCACCTTCTATCTGGCAAATATCATGTAACCCTTTTACTAATTACTATAAAAAATATGATGTAAAAAAAAGAAATGCAAATCAAAACAACTCTAACATTCCACCTCACTCTAGTTAGAATGACCAGGATCAGGAAAATGAATAATAACAGATGCTGGAGGGGATGTGGCCAGGAGGGATCACTACTACACTGTTGGTGGGGATGCAAACTCGTTCAACCACTATGGAAAGCTATGTGGCAATGCCTTAAAAGTCTAAACATAGAACTCCCCTATGACCCAGCAGTTCCACTACTTGGCATTTACCCAACCATCCAGAAACATGGGCATACTAAATCCACTAGCACAACAATGTTCATTGCAGCACTATTCACCATAGCAAAGATATGGAACCAACCTAGATGTCCCTCAATTGATGAGTGGATCAACAAGTTGTGGTATTTGTACACAATGGAATTCTATGCTGCTGTCAGAAAGCATGACATCGCCCCATTTGTTAGGAAATGGAAAGACTTAGAAAAAATCATATTAAGTGAAGTAAGCCAGACGCAAAGGAACTTGGGCTCAATGGTTTCCCTCTTTCAACATAATCAGTAGAAACCTTGGGCTCTACTAGCAGAGATCTGCAATAGACCAAAATCTTGATACATAAGGCCATATAGTATGAAACTAATTGAAAGGACCCCCAGGATATTGAAACAAAAGCCATATAACGAATGTTTGTTGTCTTTAATATACTATGTTGTCTCTCATCTCCTTTGCTGTCCCTTGGTCATCTCATATTGTTACAGTATGTCACTTTGTTATCTGATATATTGAATTTAGTTGTACTTTGTTATTTGAAATTTGATAGGGAAGGGGAGAAAACGAAGATGGGTGGGGGGTGGGGGTAGGGTAATGGGTACCAAGACCTGTGAAAGGGTATCAATGTATGTGAATTAATGCACCTTCTATCTGGCAAATATCATGTAACCCTTTTACTAATTACAATAAAAAATTTAAAAAAAACGAAATGCAAATCAAAACAACTCTTATTCCACCTCACTCCAGTTAGAATGGCCAGGATCAGGAAAACGAATAATAACATGCTGGAGAGTATGTTGCCAGGAGACATCATTACTACACTGTTGGAGGTAGTGCAAATTCGTTCAACCACTATGGAAAGCAGTGTGGCAGTGCCTTAAAAGGCTAAACATAGAACTCCCCTATGACCCAGCAATTCTACTACTTGGCATTTACCCAACCATCCAGAAACATGGGCATACTAAATCCACTAGCACAACAATGTTCATTGCAGCACTATTCACCATAGCAAAGATATGGAACCAACCTAGATGTCCCTCAGTTGATGAGTGGATCAACAAGTTGTGGTATTTGTACACAATGGAATTCTATGCTGCTGTTAGAAAGAAAGGCATCGCCCCATTTGTTAGGAAATGGAAAGACTTAGAAAAAATCATATTAAGTGAAGTAAGCCAGACTCAAAGGAACTTGGGCTCAATGGTTTCCCTCATTCGACATAATCAGTAGAAACTTTGGGCTCTACTAGCAGAGATCTGCAATAGAGCAAAATCTTGATACATAAGGCCATATAGCATGAAGCTAATTGAAAGGACCTCCAGGATATTCAAACAAAAGCCATATAACAAATGATTGTTGTCCTTAATGTACTATGTTGTCTCTCATCTCCTTTGCTGTCCCTTGGTTATCTCATATTGTTACAGTATCTCACTTTGTTATCTGATATATTGAATTTAGTTGTACTTGGTTATTTGAAATTTGATAGGGAAGGGGGGAAAACCAAGACGGGTGGGGGGGCAGAAGGGAGGGTAATGGATACCAAGACATGTGAAAGGGTATCAATGTATGTGAATTAATGCACCTTCTATTTGGCAAATATCATGTAACCCTTTTACTAATTACAATAAAAAATTAAAAAAAAGAAGTTTTTGATGACTGAAAACCTCTGTGTAAAGGCACCAGCTCAGGCACTGTTGAATGAACCACCTTTCAGTCCCTTAGGGAGAGCTCACCTGAATATGAGAAGAGGGCAAACATGGGATGGCACAAATTACTCATAAAAACATCACATAATTAGATTCCTGAGATATGAAACTGTGTAACAACTCTCTGCTTTTTCTACATTGTCTATATAGTCTTTTTCTGAATAGTCTCTGGGGCTTCCAGTCCTAGCTAGGTAATACCCAAATGAACTTTCAAATTCCAGAGTACTGTGTGATTTGTTGTTGCTGCCTCAGTTGATGATGCAATGATGTTGTCTTATTTTTCATTGGATAAAGTTTGTATTAAGTGAAGCTATTTATCTACAATAAGATGAAAACAGAGGATAGGGTGTAGATAAGAAAGAACCAATATTAGAAGTTCATACTTCACTGATATCTAAATATCCACATTGCTTTGTGAAAGTGGTATAAGGAAAAAAACCCTACTAAATTAATGATCTTCTGTAGAACAAATTAAGATATTAAAATTACAGATTAATTACATTAGAATATTTTTATGGAGAATTATTTAAAAATTTAAATTGGTATTGTCCTAAATGGAATACAGAAACCTAGAACATGTCTATAGTTATCTCATGGAGTTGTCTTAGTTTATCTTATAGAATTATGTTAATTTATCAAGTATAGCCTGGCAGATTTAAGACAGGATATATTATGCTAGACTGGCAAAGACAATACTTCCACCTGGTCTGTCTGTCTGTCTGTTTGTCTGTCTTTGGACCATCTGGAGCTCTAAGCCTCAGAAGTCACCATGGCGACCATGAGACACTAGCCTGCTACAGGAGCTGAAGCACTGACTGTGGCAGAATAGCCACTGTCTGACACTAAACAAAAGGGAATCTTGTCCCTTAAATTGTGTTGTTCTAACACAATTATCAACAACAGTGGACAATTCATGAATGGTGTCTGTGAAATGATCAGACCTCTATCAGGCTTCATGGTTTATCATGGTTGTGAGGCCATGTTTTATATATTTGTGCCCAGGCTTACTTTGAACCTTGATCCTCAGATCTCAGCCTCTTGAGTAGCTAGGATTACTGGCGTGAGGTACTGTGTGTGGCTACTACATGTAATTCTTGACTACCTCTCTCTCTTCACCTCTTCATTTGTCTACCCTTTTTCTCTTGACTCCACTCTATCCCTTCCAGCAAATTTTAATTCTCATCAAAGCATACTTTTAGACAGTTTTTTAGAAATTAAAAAGGTCAAAGCAGTTATTTCCAGGGAATTAAGTAGCAAATTGATTGAAAAAGGGCTTCAAATTTCAAGTCATTAGATCTAGCATCCTGTCTGAGTTCTATTATATGTAGATTCTTTGGCAAATCACTTCCATGTCTTAAGTTCAGTTCCCTAATCTGTAAAATGTAGCCAGCAAAGTTGTTAATGAGAAAATGTAATAAATTTAAAGGACCTAATACTTTTCATAACAGTTGATAATAACAAAGATTTTTGAATAATAAGTAAACTTAGTCATCTGAGTTACCTAGAAACCAGTTTACCTTCAGTGTCCCTCAGTCATCTTCAGAAAGGAGTTGAAGGCAGGGAATCTTAGTTCTCACTGGAGGAGTTCTGAGGACCACAGTCTTCTGTTTCCCATTGGTTATTTGTACCAACGACTCATCAGGTCATCACAGTCTCTACTACCCTGGGAAAGTCAACATATATGCATTCTTTTTTCTTAACTGCCCGAGCAAACCTGGCAATGTACCTGATACTTTGCATACTTTAATCTCAATTTGTCTTTATAACCACCCTGGGAAACCACAAAATAGCACAATTTCAGATGGAGAAACACAAGGTGAGGTCACTCTTCAAGGTCAAAGTAGGTAACAGCATTTAACTCAGAGCTCTTGGCTTCAGCCTGTGTAGTATAACTTTAGGTTGTGATTCTGAAAACAACCAGTTCCTTGAAGATAGAAGTTGTTGAGAGTTATCTGTATCTGGGAAATGTGCAGATGTTGACTGTTGGCTTTATACTTAGGTAGGATTTCACACCAAAATTTGATTTCTTCTTCATACTTTTTCAGTATGCCTATTTTTTTCATTTCCTTCCCAGCGACTATGTATACACATTTAGAAAATAATACTTTTAATTGAGTACCTTTTAGTGAAATTTTACCTCCTTTCAGGTAATGCCAGGGAACCAAGAAAAGCTTTTTACTAATTATTTGAGGCTGAGTTTCAGCCTTACTGACAGTCAGGCTGGACCCACAACTATTGTTCATACAAACAGAGTTCTGTTTTTAGAAATAGTGACTCATTAGAAAACAATGTGACTTGTCTGTCCAGTGGTTTGAAAATAAATGTGAAGGGACAATAGAAAGCTAAGAAGCAAACACTTGTTTTGTCTTCTGACTTTGAAAGCATTCTTGGCAGACACGAACAGTTTCCTTTTCTGAGTTTGCAAAGGGTGTTTACAATTAACTTACACACCTCCAAAGCTCACCACAAAGACTGGTTGGCTTTGTGAAAGCAGATGCGGAAAGTCTGTCTCTCTTTCCTTGACTCTTAGTAAAGGTTCTCTATGAGATGTGTTTAACAGCATTCGTCCACGGAACTGCCCATTTACAAATTTAACTTACTGCAAAAAATGAAAAGGAAAAAGTACTTACAGACAGAAAACCAGAAAATCTGGCGGTGTCATTAATTAGTTGAGCCTTTGGTTGTATGTTACAATCTTTCTGATATTTATGATTAGATTATTTATTTAACTGGTCTACATCAGATCCATATGATGTGCCAAAACTGTGCACATCTCTGTGGGGGAAGAGCATGGATAATATAGCCGAGAGATGAGAGCAGGCGTATGTTGATTAACTTGTATATAAATACAATGGTAACAAGTATATGCAAATATGTTAATGGAAATACGATAGATTTAAGGGAAAACTCAACAAATGTAATTCCTTAGGAAGGAAAAGTCAACATTTAACAAAGTAAACACCAGAAAACAAGTTCTTGAAAGGGCTGGGGGGTCATCAGAAGAAAGGAAGGAGGAATGCAGGGGAAAATAGGGGGAGGATACAGCCATGAATTAAATGTATTTCCAACCAAATTAAGAAAAGTGAGGGAAGAGGTGAGTTGGGAGTGCTGGGTAAGAATTTTGAAAGGACTGACATTGATCAAGAAGCAGTGTATTCGTAAACTGTTATGTTAAATGGCAACTCCTTTATGCAACTACTTAAAGACATTTAAATGGGTTTTAAAAAGAAAATGAAAGGTATCAGAAGAAAGACAGTGATACCCCTCCAGTCTAGTAGGCTCTGTAAAATGTATTCCATAGTCTGAGACAATGAAAGCTGGAGCACAGCTGTCTAACACCTCTCCACTCCTCTGGTGGTCAGGTTGGAGACTTCACAGGAACGTGGACAAATCTCCAAACGTAGGCAACATGGACATATCTGGAGATCAGGTATTTGGAGAACCACTGTTCAGAAAACTGGAATCAGCTTGTGACAGAGTTTTTGTAAAAGAAATAAATAGTAGTAATAACGTTTTTCTCCATGTGGCCTTTGATAAATCATTGCTGTTTATTATTATAACTTAGCAATAGTAATTGCCTAACCTGGCAATTGCAAATTAGATTTCATAGAGACTTAAAAAATTAATACTTTTGAGTCATTCTGACATCAGTGGGAAAGTATTTAATTCATTTTTAAAAAGTAGAATTTTTTCTTTTTTTTCTTCAAAATTTTTATTTTTTTTGTTTTAATTATTTTTTATTGTAATTAGTAAAAGGGTTACATGATATTTGCCAGATAGAAGGTGCATTAATTCACATACATTGATACTCTTTCACATGTCTTGGTACCCATTTCCCTCCCCCCCACACACCCCACTCATCTTGGTTTTCCCTGTTCCCTATCAAATTTCAAATATCCAAATACAAATAAATTCAATATATCAGATAACAAAGTGAGACACTATAACCATAGGAGATAACCAAGGGACAGCAAAGGAGATGAGAGACAACATAGTACATAAAGGACAACAATCATTCATTATATGGCTTTTGTTTCAATATCCTGGAGGTCCTTTCAATTAGCTTCACATTATATGGCCTTACGTATCAACATTTTGCTCTATTGCAGATCTCTGCTAGTAGAGCCCAAGGTTTCTACTGATTATGATGAATGAGATAGACCATTGAGCCTATGATCCCTTGAGTCTGGCTTAGTTCACTTAATATGATTTTTTCTAAGTCTTTCCATTTCCTAACAAATGGGGCGATGTCATTCTTTCTGACAGCAGCATAGAATTCCATTGTGTACAAATACCACAACTTGTTGATCCACTCATCAACTGAGGGACATCTAGGTTGGTTCCAAATCTTTGCTATGGTGAATAGTGCTGCAATGAACATTGTTGTGCTAGTGGATTTAGTATGCCCTTCTTTCTGGATGGTTGGGTAAATGCCAAGTAGTGGAATTGTTGGGTCATAGAGGAGTTCTATGTTTAGCCTTTTGAGGCACTGCCACACTGCTTTCCATAGTGGTTGAACGAGTTTGCACTGCCACCAACAGTGTAGTAGTGATCCCTCCTGGCCACATCCCCTCCAGCATCTGTTATTATTCGTTTTCCTGATCCTGGCCATTCTAACTGGAGTGAGGTGGAATCTTAGAGTTGTTTTGATTTGCATTTCTTTTATGACCAGAGATGTTGAGCATTTCTTCATGTGTCTATAGGCCATTTTTGTTTCTTCTTCAGAGAAGACTCTCTTTAAGTCTTTGGCCCATTTTTTAATGGGATGGTTGTTACTTTGGAGGTTAGTTTTGGAGTGATTCAATTTTTTGAGTTGTTGATATATTTTAGATATGAGGCCTTTGTCCGTTGTTTGGTTGGTGAAGATTTTCTCCCACTCTGTAGCTTCCTAATTAATTTACTAGCTATGTCCTTTGCCATACAAAAGTTCTGCAGTTTAATGCAGTCCCACTTATCCAGCCTTTCTCTGATTTGTTGTGATTCTTGGTCCTTATTAAGAAAGTTTCGACCTGTGCCAAGGAGGCCTAGTGTATCTTCTATTCCTTCCTGTAAAGTTTTCAGTGTGTCAGCTTTTACCTCCAGATCTTTGATCCATTTGGAGTTATTTCTAATGCAAGGTGACAAAGAAGGATGCAGCTTTAGTTTTCTGCAGGTGCTTAACCAGGTCTGCCAGCACAACTTGTTGAATAGGCTGTCTTTCTTCCATTCTATTTTTTCAGCTCCCTTGTCAAAGATTAGGTGGCCATAGGTCTGTGGTTTAATATCTGGGTCCTCAGTTCTATTCCATTGGTCTGCAGGCCTGTTCTTCTGCCAGTACCAAGCTGTTTTGAAAATTATAGCTCTGTAATACAGTCTAAAGTTTGGAATTGAAATTCCTCCAGCGCTGTCCTTTTTGCTACTAAGTGTTTTTGCTATACAGGGTCTTTTATTTTTTTTCTTTTTTATTGTAATTAGTAAAAGGGTTACATGACATTTGCCAGATAGAAGGTGCATTGATTCACATACATTGATACCCTTTCACATGTCTTGGTACCCGTATCCCTCCCCCCCAACACCCTCCACCCGTCTTGGTTTTCCCCTTTCCCTATCAAATTTCAAATATCCAAATACAAATAAATTCAATATATCAGATAACAAAGTGAGACACTATACCAATATGAGATAACCAAGGGACAGCAAAGGAGATGAGAGACAACATAGTACAATAAGGACAACAATCATTCATTATATGGCTTTTGTTTCAATATCCTGGAGGTCCTTTCAATTAGCTTCACATTATATGTCCTAATGTAACAAGATTTTGCTCTATTGCAAATCTCTGCTAGTAGAGCCCAAGATTTCTACTGATTATGACGAATGAGAGAGACCATTGAGCCTAAGTTCCTTTGAGTCTGGCTTACTTCACTTAATATGAGTTTTTCTAAGTCTTTCCATTTCCTAACAAATGGGGCGATGTCATTCTTTCTGACAGCAGCATAGAATTCCATTGTGTACAAATACCACAACTTGTTGATCCACTCATCAACTGAGGGACATCTAGGTTGGTTCCATATCTTTGCTATGGTGAATAGTGCTGCAATGAACATTGTTGTGCTAGTGGGTTTAGTATGTCCTTGTTTCAGGATGGTTGGGTAAATGCCAAGTAGTGGAATTGCTGGGTCATAGGGGAGTTCTATGTTTAGCCTTTTGAGGCACTGCCACACTGCTTTCCATAGTGGTTGGATGAGTTTGCACTGCCGCCAACAGTGTAGTAGTGATCCCTCCTGGCCACATCCCCTCCAGCATCTGTTGTCCTTCGTTTTCCTGATCCTGGCCATTCTAACTGGAGTGAGGTGGAATCTTAGAGTTGTTTTGATTTGCATTTCTTTTCTGACCGGAGATGTTGAGCATTTCTTCATGTGTCTATAGGCCATTTTTGTTTCTTCTTCAGAGAAGACTCTCTTTAAGTCTTTGGCCCATTTTTTAATGGGATGGTTGTTACTTTAGAGGTTAGTTTTGGAGTGATTCAATTTTTTGAGTTGTTGATATATTTTAGATATGAGGCCTTTGTTCGTTGTTTGGTTGGTGAAGATCTCCCACTCTGTAGGCTTCCTGATTAGTTTAGCAACTATGTCCTTTGCCATGCAAAAGCTCTGCAGTTTAATGCAGTCCCACTTATCCAGCCTTTCTCTGATTTGTTGTGATTCTTGGTCCTTATTAAGAAAGTTGCGACCTGTGCCAAGGAGGCCTAGTGTATGTCCTATTCCTTCCTGTAGAGTTTTCAGTGTGTCAGCTTTTACCTCCAGGTCTTTGATCCATTTGGAGTTAATTCTAGTGCAAGGTGACAAAGAAGGATCCAGCTTTAGTTTTCTGCAGGTGCTTAACCAGTTCTGCCAGCACAACTTATTGAAGAGGCTGTCTTTCTTCCATTCTGTTTTTTTGGCTCCCTTGTCAAAGATTAGGTGGCCATAGGTCTGTGGTTTAATATCTGGGTACTCAGTTCTATTTCATTGGTCTTCAGGCCTGTTCCTGTGCCACTACTAAGCTGTTTTGAGAATTATAGCTCTGTAATAGAGTCTAAAGTTTGGAATTGAAATTCCTCCAGCGCTGTTCTTTCTGCTAAGAAGTGTTTTTGCTATACGGGGTCTTTTATTATTCCATATGAAATTTTGGATTGCCTCTTCTATTTCTTTAAAGAATGACATTGGGATGTTGATGGGTATTGCATTGAATTTGTAGATAGCTCTTGGCAAGACTGTCATTTTCACAATGTTGATTCTTCCAATCCAGGAGCATGGGAGGTTTTTCCATTTCCTTAGTTCTGCTTTAATTTCCTTTTTTAGGGTTTTAAAGTTTTTGTCAAAAATGTCCTTTACATTCTTAGTTAAGCTAATTCCTAGGTACTTTATTTTCTTTGAGGCTATTGTGAAAGGAGTTTCTTTCCTGATTATTGCCTCGTTCCTCTCACTGTTGGCATAGAGGAAGGCAGTTGATTTTTGAGGGTTGATTTTATAGCCTGCTACACTTCCAAAGCTTTGAATCAGCTCAAGGAGCTTGTGAGTAGAGTCTATAGGATTCTTTAAATACAGAATCATGTCATCTGCAAAGAGGGATAGTTTTATTTCCTCTTTCCCTACTTGGATCCCCTTTATGCTTGCTTCTTGCCTTATTGCACTGGCTAGGAATTCTAGTACTATGTTAAAGAGGAGTGGAGACAGTGGGCATCCTTGTCTCGTTCCTGATTTTAGAGGGAATGGCTTTAGATTTTCACCATTAAGTGTAATACTAGCAGTAGGTTTCTCATACACAGCCTTTATTATATTGAGGAATGTTCCATGGATTCCTAGTTTCTCCAGAGCTTTTAACATGAAGGGGTGATGGATCTTGTCAAATGCCTTTTCTGCGTCTATTGAGACAATCATGTGATTTTTGTCCTTGCTCCTGTTGAAGTGTTGAATTATATTAATTGATTTGTGTGTGTTGAACCAGCTTTGCCTCCCCGTGATGAATCCAGTTTGATCATAGTGTATAATTTTTTTGATGAGTTGTTGTAGACGGTTGGCCAGTATTTTGTTGAGAAGTTTTGCATCGATTTTCATCAAAGATATAGGTCTATAGTTCTCTTTCTTTGATGAATCTCTGTCTGCTTTGGGGATGAGGGTTATGCTGGATTCATAGAATGAGTTTGGTAAGGAACCTTCATTTTCAATTTCGTTGAAGAGCTTGAGGAGTATTGGTGTGAGCTCTGCTTTGAGTACCTTATAGAACTCAGCTGTGAATCCATCTGGCCCTGGGCTTTTCTTAGGTGGAAGTTCTCTAATTGCCATTTCTATTTCAGAGCTTGAAATAGGCCTGTTGAGTTGGCTTAGTTCTTCTTGGTTCAGTGTGGTTATGTTAATATTGGGTAGAAATTCATCCATTTCATCTAGATTCTCAAATTTGTTGGCATAAAGGTTTGAGAAGTATTCCCTCATGATATTATTCTGGATCTTGGTAATTTCTGTCGTGATATTACCATTTTCATCTGCGATTTTGTTTATTTCGATATGCTCTCTTCTTTTTTTGGTAAGATTTGCTACGGGCTTGTCAATTTTGTTAATTCTTTCAAAGAACCAAGTCCTTGTTTTGTTGATTCTTTCTATAGTTTTTTTGGATTCCGAATCATTTAATTCTGCTTTGATTTTAATTATTTGCTTTCTTCTACTGGGATTAGGGTTGGTTTGTTGCTCTTTTTCCAGGAACTTAAGGTGAGACATTAACTTGTTGGTTTGCAATTTTTCCAACTTGTTGTTGTAGGCACTCAGCGCTATAAATTTTCCTCTGAGTACTGCCTTTGCTGTGTCCCAAAGGACTTGGTATTTTGTGTGCTCCTTACCGTTAAATTTCATAAACTGTTGCATTTCTGTTCTGATCTCTTCGATGACCCATTCGTGACTTAAGAGTGTGTTGTTCAGTGGTGGAGATGTGTGTTCAGTTCCAATTTGATGCCTTTGTGGTCTGAGAGTGTGCATGGAATAATTTCAGTGTTTCTGAATCTGTCCAGGTTTGTTTTATGGCCTAAGATGTGATCTATCCTGGAAAATGTTCCATGTGCTGCTGAGAAAAACGTATATTGTGTTGTTGCTGGGTGGAATATTCTGCAGATATCTGTTAGATCTAGTTGGTCTATATAGTTGTTCAGTTCTAAGGTTTCTCTGTTGAGTTTTTGCCTTGTTGATCTGTCCATAATTGAGAGTGGTGTGTTGAAGTCACCGACAATCACTGTGTTTCATGCTATGTATGGTTTCAGTGTAAGTAATGTTTGCTTGATAAAGTTCGGAGCTCCGAGAATGGGTGTGTAAATATTTAGGATCATTATGTCTTCCTGGAGGAAAGATCCCTTTAGTAGTATGTAGTAACCTTGTTTGTCTTTTATTACTAATTTGAGTTTGAAGTCTATTTTATCTGATGTGAGGATGGCAACTCCAGCCTGTTTATGGGGCCGTTAGCTTGATAGAGTTTATTCCAAACTCTCACTTTCAAAAGATGATTTTTTCATCTCCCTTGCTTCTAATTGCTCATTTTTGATGCCTTGCATCTCTTCTTTTAGATCATGTATGGATTTCTTTAGCTCCTTGATTTCCATTTGAGTGGTTAGCTCAGTAGCTGTATTTTCTTTGAACATTAGCTGGAGTTCGGTCACCTTTTTATTTGTGGATTCTATGAATTCATCCATCTTTCTTTGAAAAACCTTTATTATGGCCTCCTTTATGGCTTCTTCTTTTTCACTTATCACCTTGTTTATGGTTTCCTCTTGTTCAGCTATGGCTCCCCCACCCCCCCCACCCAATGTAAACAGCCAATGGAACAGTCACTGGCACACCTAGAGGAGAGTCTTCCAAGTGCTGTACAAATGCAATTGATAAACATCATTAATGAAAAATGTGAAAATATAAAGAAAGAGATAAGGGAGGAAGCCATAGCTGAACAAGAGGAAACCATAAACAAGGTGATAAGTGAAAAAGAAGAAGCCATAAAGGAAGCCATAATAAAGGCTGTTCAAAGAAAGATGAATGAATTCATAGAATCCACAAATAAAAAGGTGACCGAACTCCAGCAAATGTTCAAAGAAAATAAAGCTACTGAGCTAACCACTCAAAAGGAAATCAAGGAGCTAAAGAAATCCATACATGATCTAAAAGAAGAGATGCAAGGCATCAAAAATGAGCAATTAGTAGCAAGGGAGATGAAAAATAAAGTAGATAGCTTTGATAGCAGGTTAGACAATGCAGAGGAGAGAATTTCCGGGGCTGAAGATAATTTAGTTATTATAGAGAAAGAACAGAAAATGAGTCAATCCAAATCTAGGAAAAATGAGAGAGCGCTTCAGGAGGTCCAAGATACAATTAGGAAGCCTAATTTAAGGCTAATTGGTATTGAGGAGGGTCTGGAGAAAGAGGTCAATGGTATTGGAAATATACTTCAGGGAATCATCTCAGAGAATTTCCCAAATATCCAGAAGGGCAGACCCATCCAGATACAAGAAGCTTTTAGAACCCCAAACAGACCTGACCAGAAAAGAACATCTCACCG